>NW_026780529.1:0-32862 GCF_030144855.1 Hypanus sabinus | reverse complement strand
CTCACAGTTACATACACACACTGACCCTCACTGGGGAACGGGTCACTCACAGTTACACACACACTGACCCTCACTGGGAACGGGTCACTCACAGTTACACACAAACTGACCCTCACTGGGGAACGGGTCACTCACAGTTACACACACACTGACCCTCACTGGGGAACGGGTCACTCACAGTTACACACACACTGACCCTGACTAGGGAACGGGTCACTCACAGTTAAACACACACTGACCCTCACTGGGGAACGGGTCACTCACAGTTACACACACACTGACCTTCACTGGGGAACGGGTCACTCACAGTTACACACACACTAACCCTCACTGTGGAACGGGTCACTCACAGTTACACACACACTGACCCTAACCAGGGAACGGGTCACTCACAGTTACACACACACTGACCCTCACTGGGGACCGGGTCACTCACAGTTACACACACACACACACATTGACCCTCACTGGGTAAGGGGTCACTCACAGTTACACACACACTGACCCTCACTGGGTAAGGGGTCACTCACAGTTACACACACACTGACATTCACTGGTTAAGGGGTCACGCACAGTTACATACACACTGACCCTCACTGGGGAAAGGGTCACTCACAGTTACACACACAGACCCTCACTGGGTAATGGGTCACTCACAGTTACACACACACTGACCTTCACTAGGGAACGGGTCACTCACAGTCACACACACACTGACCATCACCAGAGAACGGGTCACTCACAGTCACACACACACTGACATTCACTGGGGAACGGGTCACTCACAGTTACACACACACTGACCCTCACTGGGTAAGGGGTCACTCACAGTTACACACACACTGACATTCACTGGGTAAGGGGTCACTCACAGTTACACACACACTGACCCTCACTGGGGAACGGGTCACTCACAGTTACACACACACTGACCCTCACTGGGTAATGGGTCACTCACAGTTACACACACACTGACCTTCACTAGGGAACGGGTCACTCACAGTTACACACACACTGACCCTCACTGGGGAACGGGTTACTCACAGTTACACACACACTGACCCTTACTGGGGAACGGGTCACTGACAGATACACACACACTGACCCTCACAGGGGAACGGGTCACTCACAGTTACACACACACTGACCCTCACTAGGGAACAGGTCACTCACAGTAACACACACACTGACCCTCACTGGGGAACGGGTCACTCACAGTTACACACACACTGACCCTCAGTGGGGAACGGGTCACTCACAGTTACACACAGACTGACCCTCACTGGGTAATGGGTCACTCACAGTTACACACACACTGACCTTCACTAGGAACGGGTCACTCACAATCACACACACACTGACCATATCTGGGGAACAGATCACTCAGAGTTACACACACACTGACCCTCACTGGGGAACGGGTCACTCACAGTTACACACACAGACCCTCACAGGATAATGGGTCACACAGAGTTACACACACACTGACCTTCACTAGGGAACGGGTCACTCACAGTCACACACACACTGACCATCACTAGGGAACGGGTCACTCACAGTTACACACACACTGACCCTCACTGGGGAACGGGTTACTCACAGTTACACACACACTGACCCTTACTGGGGAACGGGTCACTCACAGTTACACACACACTGACCCTCACTGGGAACGGGTCACTCACAGTTACACACACACTGACCCTCACTGGGGAACGGGTCACTCACAGTTACACACACACTGACCCTCACTGGGAACGGGTCACTCACAGTTACACACACACTGACCCTCACTGGGGAACGGGTCACTCACAGTTACACACACACAGACCCTCACTGGGGAACGGGTCACTCACAGTTAAACACACACTGACCCTCACTGGGAACGGGTCACTCACAGTTACACACACACTGACCCTCACTGCGGAACGGGTCACTCACAGTTACACACACACTGACACTCACAGGGGAACGGGTCACTCACAGTTAAACACACACTGACCCTCACTGGGGAATGGGTCACTCACAGTTAAACACACACTGACTCTCACTGGGGAACGGGTCACTCACAGTTACACACACACTGACCCTCACTGGGTAATGGGTCACTCACAGTTACACACACACTGACCCCCACTAGGGAACGGGTCACTCACAGTTACACACACACTGACCCTCACTGTGGAACAGGTCACTCACAGTTACACACACACTGACACTCACGGGGAACGGGTCACTCACAGTTACACACACACATTGACCCTCACTGGGGAACGGGTCACTCACAGTTGCACACACACACACTGACCCTCACTGGGATACGGGTCACTCACAGTTACACACACACTGACCCCCACTAGGGAGCGGGTCACTCACAGTCACACACACACTGACCATCTCTGGGGAACGGGTCACTCACAGTTACACACACACTGACCCTCACTGGGGAACGGGTCACTCACAGTAACACACACACACTGACACTCGCTGGGGAATGTGTCACTCACAGTTACACACACACTGACACTCACAGGGGAACAAGTCACTCACAGTTACACACACACACTGACCCTCACTGGGGAACGGGTCACTCACAGTTAAACACACACTGACCCTCACTGGGGAACGGGTCACTCACAGTTACACACACACACTGACCCTCACTGGGGAACGGGTCACTCACAGTTAAACACACACTGACCCTCACTGGGGAACAGGTCACTCACAGTTACATACACACACTGACCCTCACTGGGGAACGGGTCACTCACAGTTACACACACACACACACATTGACCCTCACTGGGTAAGGGGTCACTCACAGTTACACACACACTGACCCTCACTGGGTAAGGGGTCACTCACAGTTACACACACACTGACATTCACTGGTTAAGGGGTCACTCACAGTTAAACACACACTGACTCTCACTGGGGAACGGGTCACTCACAGTTACACACACACTGACCCTCACTGGGTAATGGGTCACTCACAGTTACACACACACTGACCCACACTAGGGAACGGGTCACTCACAGTTACACACACACTGACCCTCACTGTGGAACAGGTCACTCACAGTTACACACACACTGACACTCACGGGGGAACGGGTCACTCACAGTTACACACACACATTGACCCTCACTGGGGAACGGGTCACTCACAGTTGCACACACACACACTGACCCTCACTGGGATACGGGTCACTCACAGTTACACACACACTGACCCCCACTAGGGAGCGGGTCACTCACAGTCACACACACACTGACCATCTCTGGGGAACGGGTCACTCACAGTTACACACACACTGACCCTCACTGGGGAACGGGTCACTCACAGTAACACACACACACTGACACTCGCTGGGGAATGTGTCACTCACAGTTACACACACACTGACACTCACAGGGGAACAAGTCACTCACAGTTACACACACACACTGACCCTCACTGGGGAACGGGTCACTCACAGTTAAACACACACTGACCCTCACTGGGGAACGGGTCACTCACAGTTACACACACACACTGACCCTCACTGGGGAACGGGTCACTCACAGTTAAACACACACTGACCCTCACTGGGGAACAGGTCACTCACAGTTACACACACACTGACCCTCACTGGGTAATGGGTCACTCACAGTTACACACACACTGACCTTCACTAGGGAACGGGTCACTCACAGTTACACACACACTGACCCTCACTGGGGAACGGGTTACTCACAGTTACACACACACTGACCCTTACTGGGGAACGGGTCACTGACAGATACACACACACTGACCCTCACAGGGGAACGGGTCACTCACAGTTACACACACACTGACCCTCACTAGGGAAGAGGTCACTCACAGTAACACACACACTGACCCTCACTGGGGAACGGGTCACTCACAGTTACACACACACTGACCCTCAGTGGGGAACGGGTCACTCACAGTTACACACAGACTGACCCTCACTGGGTAATGGGTCACTCACAGTTACACACACACTGACCTTCACTAGGGAACGGGTCACTCACAATCACACACACACTGACCATATCTGGGGAACAGATCACTCAGAGTTACACACACACTGACCCTCACTGGGGAACGGGTCACTCACAGTTACACACACAGACCCTCACAGGATAATGGGTCACACAGAGTTACACACACACTGACCTTCACTAGGGAACGGGTCACTCACAGTCACACACACACTGACCATCACTAGGGAACGGGTCACTCACAGTTACACACACACTGACCCTCACTGGGGAACGGGTTACTCACAGTTACACACACACTGACCCTTACTGGGGAACGGGTCACTCACAGTTACACACACACTGACCCTCACTGGGAACGGGTCACTCACAGTTACACACACACTGACCCTCACTGGGGAACGGGTCACTCACAGTTACACACACACTGACCCTCACTGGGAACGGGTCACTCACAGTTACACACACACTGACCCTCACTGGGGAACGGGTCACTCACAGTTACACACACACAGACCCTCACTGGGGAACGGGTCACTCACAGTTAAACACACACTGACCCTCACTGGGAACGGGTCACTCACAGTTACACACACACTGACCCTCACTGCGGAACGGGTCACTCACAGTTACACACACACTGACACTCACAGGGGAACGGGTCACTCACAGTTAAACACACACTGACCCTCACTGGGGAATGGGTCACTCACAGTTAAACACACACTGACTCTCACTGGGGAACGGGTCACTCACAGTTACACACACACTGACCCTCACTGGGTAATGGGTCACTCACAGTTACACACACACTGACCCCCACTAGGGAACGGGTCACTCACAGTTACACACACACTGACCCTCACTGTGGAACAGGTCACTCACAGTTACACACACACTGACACTCACGGGGGAACGGGTCACTCACAGTTACACACACACATTGACCCTCACTGGGGAACGGGTCACTCACAGTTGCACACACACACACTGACCCTCACTGGGATACGGGTCACTCACAGTTACACACACACTGACCCCCACTAGGGAGCGGGTCACTCACAGTCACACACACACTGACCATCTCTGGGGAACGGGTCACTCACAGTTACACACACACTGACCCTCACTGGGGAACGGGTCACTCACAGTAACACACACACACTGACACTCGCTGGGGAATGTGTCACTCACAGTTACACACACACTGACACTCACAGGGGAACAAGTCACTCACAGTTACACACACACACTGACCCTCACTGGGGAACGGGTCACTCACAGTTAAACACACACTGACCCTCACTGGGGAACGGGTCACTCACAGTTACACACACACACTGACCCTCACTGGGGAACGGGTCACTCACAGTTAAACACACACTGACCCTCACTGGGGAACAGGTCACTCACAGTTACATACACACACTGACCCTCACTGGGGAATGGGTCACTCACAGTTACACACACACACACACATTGACCCTCACTGGGTAAGGGGTCACTCACAGTTACACACACACTGACCCTCACTGGGTAAGGGGTCACTCACAGTTACACACACACTGACATTCACTGGTTAAGGGGTCACTCACAGTTAAACACACACTGACTCTCACTGGGGAACGGGTCACTCACAGTTACACACACACTGACCCTCACTGGGTAATGGGTCACTCACAGTTACACACACACTGACCCACACTAGGGAACGGGTCACTCACAGTTACACACACACTGACCCTCACTGTGGAACAGGTCACTCACAGTTACACACACACTGACACTCACGGGGGAACGGGTCACTCACAGTTACACACACACATTGACCCTCACTGGGGAACGGGTCACTCACAGTTGCACACACACACACTGACCCTCACTGGGATACGGGTCACTCACAGTTACACACACACTGACCCCCACTAGGGAGCGGGTCACTCACAGTCACACACACACTGACCATCTCTGGGGAACGGGTCACTCACAGTTACACACACACTGACCCTCACTGGGGAACGGGTCACTCACAGTAACACACACACACTGACACTCGCTGGGGAATGTGTCACTCACAGTTACACACACACTGACACTCACAGGGGAACAAGTCACTCACAGTTACACACACACACTGACCCTCACTGGGGAACGGGTCACTCACAGTTAAACACACACTGACCCTCACTGGGGAACGGGTCACTCACAGTTACACACACACACTGACCCTCACTGGGGAACGGGTCACTCACAGTTAAACACACACTGACCCTCACTGGGGAACAGGTCACTCACAGTTACATACACACACTGACCCTCACTGGGGAACGGGTCACTCACAGTTACACACACACTGACCCTCACTGGGAACGGGTCACTCACAGTTACACACAAACTGACCCTCACTGGGGAACGGGTCACTCACAGTTACACACACACTGACCCTCACTGGGGAACGGGTCACTCACAGTTACACACACACTGACCCTGACTAGGGAACGGGTCACTCACAGTTAAACACACACTGACCCTCACTGGGGAACGGGTCACTCACAGTTACACACACACTGACCTTCACTGGGGAACGGGTCACTCACAGTTACACACACACTAACCCTCACTGTGGAACGGGTCACTCACAGTTACACACACACTGACCCTAACCGGGGAACGGGTCACTCACAGTTACACACACACTGACCCTCACTGGGGACCGGGTCACTCGCAGTTACACACACACACACACACATTGACCCTCACTGGGTAAGGGGTCACTCACAGTTACACACACACTGACCCTCACTGGGTATGGGGTCACTCACAGTTACACACACACTGACATTCACTGGGTAAGGGGTCACGCACAGTTACATACACACTGACCCTCACTGGGGAAAGGGTCACTCACAGTTACACACACAGACCCTCACTGGGTAATGGGTCACTCACAGTTACACACACACTGACCTTCACTAGGGAACGGGTCACTCACTGTCACACACACACTGACCATCACCAGAGAACGGGTCACTCACAGTCACACACACACTGACATTCACTGGGGAACGGGTCACTCACAGTTACCCACACACTGACCCTCACTGGGTAAGGGGTCACTCACAGTTACACACACACTGACATTCACTGGGTAAGGGGTCACTCACAGTTACACACACACTGACCCTCACTGGGGAACGGGTCACTCACAGTTACACACACACTGACCCTCACTGGGTAATGGGTCACTCACAGTTACACACACACTGACCTTCACTAGGGAACGGGTCACTCACAGTTACACACACACTGACCCTCACTGGGGAACGGGTTACTCACAGTTACACACACACTGACCCTTACTGGGGAACGGGTCACTGACAGATACACACACACTGACCCTCACAGGGGAACGGGTCACTCACAGTTACACACACACTGACCCTCACTAGGGAACAGGTCACTCACAGTAACACACACACTGACCCTCACTGGGGAACGGGTCACTCACAGTTACACACACACTGACCCTCAGTGGGGAACGGGTCACTCACAGTTACACACAGACTGACCTTCACTAGGGAACGGGTCACTCACAGTCACACACACACTGACCATCACTAGGGAACGGGTCACTCACAGTTACACACACACTGACCCTCACTGGGGAACGGGTTACTCACAGTTACACACACACTGACCCTTACTGGGGAACGGGTCACTCACAGTTACACACACACTGACCCTCACTGGGAACGGGTCACTCACAGTTACACACACACTGACCCTCACTGGGGAACGGGTCACTCACAGTTACACACACACTGACCCTCACTGGGAACGGGTCACTCACAGTTACACACACACTGACCCTCACTGGGGAACGGGTCACTCACAGTTACACACACACAGACCCTCACTGGGGAACGGGTCACTCACAGTTAAACACACACTGACCCTCACTGGGAACGGGTCACTCACAGTTACACACACACTGACCCTCACTGCGGAACGGGTCACTCACAGTTACACACACACTGACACTCACAGGGGAACGGGTCACTCACAGTTAAACACACACTGACCCTCACTGGGGAATGGGTCACTCACAGTTAAACACACACTGACTCTCACTGGGGAACGGGTCACTCACAGTTACACACACACTGACCCTCACTGGGTAATGGGTCACTCACAGTTACACACACACTGACCCCCACTAGGGAACGGGTCACTCACAGTTACACACACACTGACCCTCACTGTGGAACAGGTCACTCACAGTTACACACACACTGACACTCACGGGGGAACGGGTCACTCACAGTTACACACACACATTGACCCTCACTGGGGAACGGGTCACTCACAGTTGCACACACACACACTGACCCTCACTGGGATACGGGTCACTCACAGTTACACACACACTGACCCCCACTAGGGAGCGGGTCACTCACAGTCACACACACACTGACCATCTCTGGGGAACGGGTCACTCACAGTTACACACACACTGACCCTCACTGGGGAACGGGTCACTCACAGTAACACACACACACTGACACTCGCTGGGGAATGTGTCACTCACAGTTACACACACACTGACACTCACAGGGGAACAAGTCACTCACAGTTACACACACACACTGACCCTCACTGGGGAACGGGTCACTCACAGTTAAACACACACTGACCCTCACTGGGGAACGGGTCACTCACAGTTACACACACACACTGACCCTCACTGGGGAACGGGTCACTCACAGTTAAACACACACTGACCCTCACTGGGGAACAGGTCACTCACAGTTACATACACACACTGACCCTCACTGGGGAACGGGTCACTCACAGTTACACACACACACACACATTGACCCTCACTGGGTAAGGGGTCACTCACAGTTACACACACACTGACCCTCACTGGGTAAGGGGTCACTCACAGTTACACACACACTGACATTCACTGGTTAAGGGGTCACTCACAGTTAAACACACACTGACTCTCACTGGGGAACGGGTCACTCACAGTTACACACACACTGACCCTCACTGGGTAATGGGTCACTCACAGTTACACACACACTGACCCACACTAGGGAACGGGTCACTCACAGTTACACACACACTGACCCTCACTGTGGAACAGGTCACTCACAGTTACACACACACTGACACTCACGGGGGAACGGGTCACTCACAGTTACACACACACATTGACCCTCACTGGGGAACGGGTCACTCACAGTTGCACACACACACACTGACCCTCACTGGGATACGGGTCACTCACAGTTACACACACACTGACCCCCACTAGGGAGCGGGTCACTCACAGTCACACACACACTGACCATCTCTGGGGAACGGGTCACTCACAGTTACACACACACTGACCCTCACTGGGGAACGGGTCACTCACAGTAACACACACACACTGACACTCGCTGGGGAATGTGTCACTCACAGTTACACACACACTGACACTCACAGGGGAACAAGTCACTCACAGTTACACACACACACTGACCCTCACTGGGGAACGGGTCACTCACAGTTAAACACACACTGACCCTCACTGGGGAACGGGTCACTCACAGTTACACACACACACTGACCCTCACTGGGGAACGGGTCACTCACAGTTAAACACACACTGACCCTCACTGGGGAACAGGTCACTCACAGTTACATACACACACTGACCCTCACTGGGGAACGGGTCACTCACAGTTACACACACACTGACCCTCACTGGGAACGGGTCACTCACAGTTACACACAAACTGACCCTCACTGGGGAACGGGTCACTCACAGTTACACACACACTGACCCTCACTGGGGAACGGGTCACTCACAGTTACACACACACTGACCCTGACTAGGGAACGGGTCACTCACAGTTAAACACACACTGACCCTCACTGGGGAACGGGTCACTCACAGTTACACACACACTGACCTTCACTGGGGAACGGGTCACTCACAGTTACACACACACTAACCCTCACTGTGGAACGGGTCACTCACAGTTACACACACACTGACCCTAACCGGGGAACGGGTCACTCACAGTTACACACACACTGACCCTCACTGGGGACCGGGTCACTCGCAGTTACACACACACACACACACATTGACCCTCACTGGGTAAGGGGTCACTCACAGTTACACACACACTGACCCTCACTGGGTATGGGGTCACTCACAGTTACACACACACTGACATTCACTGGGTAAGGGGTCACGCACAGTTACATACACACTGACCCTCACTGGGGAAAGGGTCACTCACAGTTACACACACAGACCCTCACTGGGTAATGGGTCACTCACAGTTACACACACACTGACCTTCACTAGGGAACGGGTCACTCACTGTCACACACACACTGACCATCACCAGAGAACGGGTCACTCACAGTCACACACACACTGACATTCACTGGGGAACGGGTCACTCACAGTTACCCACACACTGACCCTCACTGGGTAAGGGGTCACTCACAGTTACACACACACTGACATTCACTGGGTAAGGGGTCACTCACAGTTACACACACACTGACCCTCACTGGGGAACGGGTCACTCACAGTTACACACACACTGACCCTCACTGGGTAATGGGTCACTCACAGTTACACACACACTGACCTTCACTAGGGAACGGGTCACTCACAGTTACACACACACTGACCCTCACTGGGGAACGGGTTACTCACAGTTACACACACACTGACCCTTACTGGGGAACGGGTCACTGACAGATACACACACACTGACCCTCACAGGGGAACGGGTCACTCACAGTTACACACACACTGACCCTCACTAGGGAACAGGTCACTCACAGTAACACACACACTGACCCTCACTGGGGAACGGGTCACTCACAGTTACACACACACTGACCCTCAGTGGGGAACGGGTCACTCACAGTTACACACAGACTGACCCTCACTGGGTAATGGGTCACTCACAGTTACACACACACTGACCTTCACTAGGGAACGGGTCACTCACAGTCACACACACACTGACCATATCTGGGGAACAGATCACTCAGAGTTACACACACACTGACCCTCACTGGGGAACGGGTCACTCACAGTTACACACACAGACCCTCACAGGGTAATGGGTCACACACAGTTACACACACACTGACCTTCACTAGGGAACGGGTTACTCACAGTCACACACACACTGACCATCACTAGGGAACGGGTCACTCACAGTTACACACACTCTGACCCTCACTGGGGAACGGGTTACTCACAGTTACACACACACTGACCCTTACTGGGGAACGGGTCACTGACAGATACACACACACTGACCCTCACAGGGGAACGGTTCACTCACAGTTACACACACACTGACCCTCACTAGGGAACAGGTCACTCACAGTAACACACACACTGACCCTCACTGGGGAACGGGTCACTCACAGTTACACACACACTGTCCCTCACTAGGGAATGGGTCACTCACATTTACACACACACTGACCCTCAGTGGGGAACGGGTCACTCACAGTTACACACAGACTGACCCTCACTGGGTAATGGGTCACTCACAGTTACACACACACTGACCTTCACTAGGGAACGGGTCACTCACAGTCACACACACACTGACCATCACTGGGGAACGGGTCATTCACAGTTACACACACACACTGACCCTCACTGGGGAACAGGTCACTCACAGTTACACACACACTGACATTCACTGGGTAAGGGGTCACTCACAGTTACACACACACTGACCCTCACTGGGGAACGGGTCACTCACAGTTACACACACACTGACCCTCACTGGGTAATGGGTCACACAGTTACACACACACTGACCCTCACTGCGGAACAGGTCACTCACAGTTACACACACACTGACCCTCACTGGGGAACGGGTCACTCACAGTTACACACACACTGACACTCACAGGGGAACGGGTCACTCACAGTTACACACACACACTGTCCCTCACTGGGGAACGGGTCACTCACAGTTACACACACACTGACCCTCACTGGGTAATGGGTCACTCACAGTTAAACACAGACTGACCCCCACTAGGGAACGGGTCACTCACAGTTACACACACACTGACCCTCACTGGGGAACGGGTCACTCACAGTTACACACACACTGACACTCACGGGGGAACGGGTCACTCACAGTTACACACACACACACATTGACCCTCACTGGGGAACGGGTCACTCACAGATGCACACACACTCACTGACCCTCACTGAGGTACGGGTCACTCACAGTTACACACACACTGACCCCCACTAGGGAACGGGTCACTCACAGTTACCCACACACTGACCATCTCTGGGGAACGGGTCACTCACCGTTACACACACACTGACCCTCACTGGGGAACGGGTCACTCACAGTAACACACACACTCACTGACCCTCACTGAGGTACGGGTCACTCACAGTTACACACACACTGACACTCACAGGGGAACGGGTCACTCACAGTTAAACACAGACTGACCCCCACTAGGGAACGGGTCACTCACAGTTACACACACACTGACCCTCACTGGGGAACGGGTCACTCACAGTTACACACACACTGACACTCACGGGGGAACGGGTCACTCACAGTTACACACACACACACATTGACCCTCACTGGGGAACGGGTCACTCACAGATGCACACACACACACTGACCCTCACTGAGGTACGGGTCACTCACAGTTACACACACACTGACCCCCACTAGGGAATGGGTCACTCACAGTTACACACACACTGACCCCCACTAGGGAGCGGGTCACTCACAGTTACACACACACTGACCATCTCTGGGGAACGGGTCACTCACAGTTACACACACACTGACCCTCACTGGGGAACGGGTCACTCACAGTAACACACACACACACTGACACTCGCTGGGGAATGTGTCACTCACAGTTACACACACACTGACACTCACAGGGGAACGGGTCACTCACAGTTACACACACACACTGACCCTCTCTGGGGAACGGGTCACTCACAGTTAAACACACACTGACCCTCACTGGGGAACGGGTCACTCACAGTTACACACACACTGACCCTCACTGGGAACGGGTCACTCACAGTTACACACACACTGACCCTCACTGGGGAACGGGTAACTCACAGTTGCACACACCCTGACCCTGCCTGGGGAACGGGTCACTCACAGTTACACACACACTGACACTCACTGTGGAACGGGTCACTCACAGTTACACACACACACACACACATTGACCCTCACTGGGGAACGGGTCACTCACAGTTACACACACACTGACATTCACTGGGGAATGGGTCACTCACAGTTACACACACACTGACCCTCACTGGGAAAGGGGTCACTCACAGTTACACACACACTGACATTCACTGGGTAAGGGGTCACTCACAGTTACACACACACTGACCCTCACTGGGGAACGGGTCACTCACAGTTACACACACTGACCCTCACTGGGGAACAGGTCACTCACAGTTACACACACACTGACCCTCACTGGGGAACGGGTCACTCACAGTTACACACACACTGACCCTTACTGGGGAACGGGTCACTGACAGATACACAGACACTGACCCTCACAGTGGAACGGGTCACTCACAGTTACACACACACTGACCCTCACTAGGGAACAGGTCACTCACAGTAACACATACACTGACCCTCACTGGGGAACGGGTCACTCACAGTAACACACACACTGTCCCTCACTGGGGAATGGGTCACTCACATTTACACACACACTGACCCTCACTGGGGAATGGGTCCCTCACAGTTACACACATACTGACCCTCACTGGGGGATGGGTCATTCACAGTTACACACACACTGACCTTCACTAGGGAACGGGTCACTCACAGTGACACACACACTGACCATCACTGGGGAATGGGTCACTCACAGTTACACACACACACTGACCCTCACTGGGGAACAGGTCACTCACAGTTACACACACACTGTCCCTCACTAGGGAATGGGTCACTCACAGTTACACACACACTGACCCTCAGTGGGGAACGGGTCACTCACAGTTACACACATACTGACCCTCACTGGGGGATGGGTCATTCACAGTTACACACACACTGACCATCACTGGGGAACAGGTCACTCACAGTTACACCCACACACTGACCCTCACTGGTGAACAGGTCACTCACAGTTACACACACACTGTCCCTCACTAGGGAATGGGTCACTCACAGTTACACACACACTGACCCTCACTGGGGAACGGGTCACTCACAGTTACACACATACTGACCCTCACTGGGGGATGGGTCATTCACAGTTACACACATACTGACCCTCACTGGGGGATGGGTCATTCACAGTTACACACACACTGACCCTCACTGCGGAACGGGTCACTCACAGTTACACACACACTGACACTCACAGGGGAACGGGTCACTCACAGTTACACACACACACTGACCCTCACTGGGGAACGGGTCACTCACAGTTAAACACACACTGACCCTCACTGGGGAACGGGTCACTCACAGTTACACACACACTGACCATCACTGGGGAACGGGTCACTCACAGTTACACACACACTGACCCTCACTGGGGAACGGGTCACTCCCAGTTACACACACACTGACCCTCACTGGGGAACAGGTCACTCACAGTTACACACACACTGTCCCTCACTAGGGAATGGGTCACTCACAGTTACACACACACTGACCCTCAGTGGGGAACGGGTCACTCACAGTTACACACATACTGACCCTCACTGGGGGACGGGTCATTCACAGTTACACACACACTGACCATCACTGGGGAACAGGTCACTCACAGTTACACCCACACACTGACCCTCACTGGTGAACAGGTCACTCACAGTTACACACACACTGTCCCTCACTAGGGAATGGGTCACTCACAGTTACACACACACTGACCCACACTGGGGAACGGGTCACTCACAGTTACACACACACTGACCCTCACAGGGGGATGGGTCATTCACAGTTACACACACACTGACCCTCACTGCGGAACGGGTCACTCACAGTTACACACACACTGACACTCACAGGGGAACGGGTCACTCACAGTTACACACACACACTGACCCTCACTGGGGAACGGGTCACTCACAGTTAAACACACACTGACCCTCACTGGGGAACGGGTCACTCACAGTTACACACACACTGACCATCACTGGGGAACGGGTCACTCCCAGTTACACACACACTGACCCTCACTGGGGAACGGGTCACTCCCAGTTACACACACACTGACCCTCACTGGGGAACGGGTCACTCACAGTTACACACACACTAACCCTCACTGGGGAACGGGTCACTCACAGTTACACACACACTGACACTCATGGGGGAACAGGTCACTCACAGTTACACACACACTGACACTCATGGGGGAACAGGTCACTCACAGTTACACACTCACACTGACCCTCACTGGGGAACGGGTCACTCACAGTTACACACACACTGTCCCTCACTGGGGAACGGGTCACTCACACAGTTACACACACACTGACCCTCACTGGGGAACGGGTCACTCACACAGTTACACACACACTGACCCTCACTGGGGAACGGGTCACTCACACAGTTACACACACACTGACCCTCATTGGGGAACGGGTCACTCACAGTTACACACACACTGTCCCTCATTGGGGAACGGGTCACTCACAGTTACACACACACTGACCCTCACTGGGTGATGGGTCATTCACAGTTACACACACACTGACCCTCACTGGGGAACGGGTCACTCACAGTTACACACACACTGACCCTCACTGGGGAACGGGTCACTCACAGTTACACACACACTGACCCTCACTGGGTAAGGGGTCACTCACAGTTACACACACACACTGACACTCACTGGGGAACAGGTCACTCACAGTTACACACACACTGACCCTCACTGGGGAACGGGTCACTCACAGTTACACACACACTGACCCTCACTGGGAACGGGTCACTCACAGTTACACACACACTGACCCTCACTGGGGAACGGGTAACTCACAGTTGCACACACCCTGACCCTGCCTGGGGAACGGGTCACTCACAGTTACACACACACTGACACTCACTGTGGAACGGGTCACTCACAGTTACACACACACACACACACATTGACCCTCACTGGGGAACGGGTCACTCACAGTTACACACACACTGACATTCACTGGGGAATGGGTCACTCACAGTTACACACACACTGACCCTCACTGGGTAAGGGGTCACTCACAGTTACACACACACTGACACTCACAGGGGAACGGGTCACTCACAGTTACACACACACACTGACCCTCACTGGGGAACGGGTCACTCACAGTTAAACACACACTGACCCTCACTGGGGAACGGGTCACTCACAGTTACACACACACTGACCATCACTGGGGAACGGGTCACTCCCAGTTACACACACACTGACCCTCACTGGGGAACGGGTCACTCCCAGTTACACACACGCTGACCCTCACTGGGGAACGGGTCACTCACAGTTACACACACACTAACCCTCACTGGGGAACGGGTCACTCACAGTTACACACACACTGACACTCATGGGGGAACAGGTCACTCACAGTTACACACTCACACTGACCCTCACTGGGGAACGGGTCACTCACAGTTACACACACACTGTCCCTCACTGGGGAACGGGTCACTCACACAGTTACACACACACTGACCCTCACTGGGGAACGGGTCACTCACACAGTTACACACACACTGACCCTCACTGGGGAACGGGTCACTCACACAGTTACACACACACTGACCCTCATTGGGGAACGGGTCACTCACAGTTACACACACACTGTCCCTCACTGGGTGATGGGTCATTCACAGTTACACACACACTGACCCTCACTGGGGAACGGGTCACTCACAGTTACACACACACTGACCCTCACTGGGGAACGGGTCACTCACAGTTACACACACACTGACCCTCACTGGGTAAGGGGTCACTCACAGTTACACACACACACTGACACTCACTGGGGAACAGGTCACTCACAGTTACACACACACACTGACACTCACTGGGGAACGGGTCACTCACAGTTAAACACACACTGACCCTCATTGGGGAACGGGTCACTCACAGTTACACACACTCTGACCCTCACTGGGAACGGGTCACTCACAGTTACACACACACTGACCCTCACTGGGGAACGGGTAACTCACAGTTGCACACACCCTGACCCTGCCTGGGGAACGGGTCACTCACAGTTACACACACACTGACACTCACTGGGGAACGGGTCACTCACAGTTACACACACACTGACATTCACTGGGGAATGGGTCACTCACAGTTACACACACACTGACCCTCACTGGGTAAGGGGTCACTCACAGTTACACACACACTGACATTCACTGGGTAAGGGGTCACTCACAGTTACACACACACTGACCCTCACTGGGGAACGGGTCACTCACAGTTACACACACTGACCCTCACTGGGGAACAGGTCACTCACAGTTACACACACACTGACCCTCACTGGGGAACGGGTCACTCACAGTTACACACACACTGACCCTTACTGGGGAACGGGTCACTGACAGATACACAGACACTGACCCTCACAGTGGAACGGGTCACTCACAGTTACACACACACTGACCCTCACTAGGGAACAGGTCACTCACAGTAACACACACACTGACCCTCACTGGGGAACGGGTCACTCACAGTAACACACACACTGTCCCTCACTGGGGAATGGGTCACTCACATTTACACACACACTGACCCTCACTGGGGAATGGGTCCCTCACAGTTACACACATACTGACCCTCACTGGGGGATGGGTCATTCACAGTTACACACACACTGACCTTCACTAGGGAACGGGTCACTCACAGTGACACACACACTGACCATCACTGGGGAATGGGTCACTCACAGTTACACACACACACTGACCCTCACTGGGGAACAGGTCACTCACAGTTACACACACACTGTCCCTCACTAGGGAATGGGTCACTCACAGTTACACACACACTGACCCTCAGTGGGGAACGGGTCACTCACAGTTACACACATACTGACCCTCACTGGGGGATGGGTCATTCACAGTTACACACACACTGACCATCACTGGGGAACAGGTCACTCACAGTTACACCCACACACTGACCCTCACTGGTGAACAGGTCACTCACAGTTACACACACACTGTCCCTCACTAGGGAATGGGTCACTCACAGTTACACACACACTGACCCTCACTGGGGAACGGGTCACTCACAGTTACACACATACTGACCCTCACTGGGGGATGGGTCATTCACAGTTACACACACACTGACCCTCACTGCGGAACGGGTCACTCACAGTTACACACACACTGACACTCACAGGGGAACGGGTCACTCACAGTTACACACACACACTGACCCTCACTGGGGAACGGGTCACTCACAGTTAAACACACACTGACCCTCACTGGGGAACGGGTCACTCACAGTTACACACACACTGACCATCACTGGGGAACGGGTCACTCACAGTTACACACACACTGACCCTCACTGGGGAACGGGTCACTCCCAGTTACACACACACTGACCCTCACTGGGGAACAGGTCACTCACAGTTACACACACACTGTCCCTCACTAGGGAATGGGTCACTCACAGTTACACACACACTGACCCTCAGTGGGGAACGGGTCACTCACAGTTACACACATACTGACCCTCACTAGGGAACAGGTCACTCACAGTAACACACACACTGACCCTCACTGGGGAACGGGTCACTCACAGTAACACACACACTGTCCCTCACTGGGGAATGGGTCACTCACATTTACACACACACTGACCCTCACTGGGGAATGGGTCCCTCACAGTTACACACATACTGACCCTCACTGGGGGATGGGTCACTCACAGTAACACACACACTGTCCCTCACTGGGGAATGGGTCACTCACATTTACACACACACTGACCCTCACTGGGGAATGGGTCCCTCACAGTTACACACATACTGACCCTCACTGGGGGATGGGTCATTCACAGTTACACACACACTGACCATCACTGGGGAACAGGTCACTCACAGTTACACCCACACACTGACCCTCACTGGTGAACAGGTCACTCACAGTTACACACACACACTGACACTCACTGGGGAACAGGTCACTCACAGTTACACACACACACTGACCCTCTCTGGGGAACGGGTCACTCACAGTTAAACACACACTGACCCTCACTGGGGAACGGGTCACTCACAGTTACACACACACTGACCCTCACTGGGAACGGGTCACTCACAGTTACACACACACTGACCCTCACTGGGGAACGGGTAACTCACAGTTGCACACACCCTGACCCTGCCTGGGGAACGGGTCACTCACAGTTACACACACACTGACACTCACTGTGGAACGGGTCACTCACAGTTACACACACACACACACACATTGACCCTCACTGGGGAACGGGTCACTCACAGTTACACACACACTGACATTCACTGGGGAATGGGTCACTCACAGTTACACACACACTGACCCTCACTGGTAAGGGGTCACTCACAGTTACACACACACTGACATTCACTGGGTAAGGGGTCACTCACAGTTACACACACACTGACCCTCACTGGGGAACGGGTCACTCACAGTTACACACACTGACCCTCACTGGGGAACAGGTCACTCACAGTTACACACACACTGACCCTCACTGGGGAACGGTCACTCACAGTTACACACACACTGACCCTTACTGGGGAACGGGTCACTGACAGATACACAGACACTGACCCTCACAGTGGAACGGGTCACTCACAGTTACACACACACTGACCCTCACTAGGGAACAGGTCACTCACAGTAACACACACACTGACCCTCACTGGGGAACGGGTCACTCACAGTAACACACACCACTGTCCCTCACTGGGGAATGGGGTCACTCACATTTACACACACACTGACCCTCACTGGGGAATGGGTCCCTCACAGTTACACACATACTGACCCTCACTGGGGGATGGGTCATTCACAGTTACACACACACTGACCTTCACTAGGGAACGGGTCACTCACAGTGACACACACACTGACCATCACTGGGGAATGGGTCACTCACAGTTACACACACACACTGACCCTCACTGGGGAACAGGTCACTCACAGTTACACACACACTGTCCCTCACTAGGGAATGGGTCACTCACAGTTACACACACACTGACCCTCAGTGGGGAACGGGTCACTCACAGTTACACACATACTGACCCTCACTGGGGGATGGGTCATTCACAGTTACACACACACTGACCATCACTGGGGAACAGGTCACTCACAGTTACACCCACACACTGACCCTCACTGGTGAACAGGTCACTCACAGTTACACACACACTGTCCCTCACTAGGGAATGGGTCACTCACAGTTACACACACACTGACCCTCACTGGGGAACGGGTCACTCACAGTTACACACATACTGACCCTCACTGGGGGATGGGTCATTCACAGTTACACACACACTGACCCTCACTGCGGAACGGGTCACTCACAGTTACACACACACTGACACTCACAGGGGAACGGGTCACTCACAGTTACACACACACACTGACCCTCACTGGGGAACGGGTCACTCACAGTTAAACACACACTGACCCTCACTGGGGAACGGGTCACTCACAGTTACACACACACTGACCATCACTGGGGAACGGGTCACTCACAGTTACACACACACTGACCCTCACTGGGGAACGGGTCACTCCCAGTTACACACACACTGACCCCCACTGGGGAACAGGTCACTCACAGTTACACACACACTGTCCCTCACTAGGGAATGGGTCACTCACAGTTACACACACACTGACCCTCAGTGGGGAACGGGTCACTCACAGTTACACACATACTGACCCTCACTGGGGGATGGGTCATTCACAGTTACACACACACTGACCATCACTGGGGAACAGGTCACTCACAGTTACACCCACACACTGACCCTCACTGGTGAACAGGTCACTCACAGTTACACACACACTGTCCCTCACTAGGGAATGGGTCACTCACAGTTACACACACACTGACCCACACTGGGGAACGGGTCACTCACAGTTACACACACACTGACCCTCACAGGGGGATGGGTCATTCACAGTTGCACACACACTGACCCTCACTGCGGAACGGGTCACTCACAGTTACACACACACTGACACTCACAGGGGAACGGGTCACTCACAGTTACACACACACACTGACCCTCACTGGGGAACGGGTCACTCACAGTTAAACACACACTGACCCTCACTGGGGAACGGGTCACTCACAGTTACACACACACTGACCATCACTGGGGAACGGGTCACTCCCAGTTACACACACACTGACCCTCACTGGGGAACGGGTCACTCCCAGTTACACACACACTGACCCTCACTGGGGAACGGGTCACTCACAGTTACACACACACTAACCCTCACTGGGGAACGGGTCACTCACAGTTACACACACACTGACACTCATGGGGGAACAGGTCACTCACAGTTACACACACACACTGACCCTCACTGGGGAACGGGTCACTCACAGTTACACACACACTGTCCCTCACTGGGGAACGGGTCACTCACACAGTTACACACACACTGACCCTCACTGGGGAACGGGTCACTCACACAGTTACACACACACTGACCCTCACTGGGGAACGGGTCACTCACACAGTTACACACACACTGACCCTCATTGGGGAACGGGTCACTCACAGTTACACACACACTGTCCCTCATTGGGGAACGGGTCACTCACAGTTACACACACACTGACCCTCACTGGGTGATGGGTCATTCACAGTTACACACACACTGACCCTCACTGGGGAACGGGTCACTCACAGTTACACACACACTGACCCTCACTGGGGAACGGGTCACTCACAGTTACACACACACTGACCCTCACTGGGTAAGGGGTCACTCACAGTTACACACACACACTGACACTCACTGGGGAACGGGTCACTCACAGTTACACACACACACTGACACTCACTGGGGAACGGGTCACTCACAGTTACACACACACTGACCATCACTGGGGAACGGGTCACTCACAGTTACACTGACACTGTCCCTCACTGGGGAACGCGTCACTCACAGTCACACACACACTGTCCCTCACTGGGGAACGGGTCACTCACAGTTACACACACACTGTCCCTCACTGGGGAACGGGTCACTCACAGTTACACACACACTGTCCCTCACTGGGGAACGGGTCACTCACACAGTTACACACACACTGACCCTCACTGGGGAACGGGTCACTCACACAGTTACACACAGACTGACCCTCATTGGGGAACGGGTCACTCACAGTTACACACACACTGACCCTCATTGGGGAACGGGTCACTCACACAGTTACACACACACTGACCCTCATTGGGGAACGGGTCACTCACAGTTACACACACACTGTCCCTCATTGGGGAACGGGTCACTCACACAGTTACACACACACTGACCCTCACTGGGGAACGGGTCACTCACACAGTTACACACACACTGACCCTCACTGGGGAACGGGTCACTCACACAGTTACACACACACTGACCCTCATTGGGGAACAGGTCACTCACAGTTACACACACACTGACCCTCACTGGAGAACGGGTCACTCACAGTCACACACACACTGACCCTCACTGGGGAACGGGTCACTCACAGTTACACACACACTGTCCCTCATTGGGGAACGGGTCACTCACAGTCACACACACACTGTCCCTCACTGGGGAATGGGTCACTCACAGTTACACACACACTGTCCCTCACTGGGGAACGGGTCACTCACAGTTACACACACACTGTCCCTCACTGGGGAACGGGTCACTCACAGTTACACACACACACTGACCCTCACTGGGGAACGGGTCACTCACAGTTACACACACACTGACCCTCATTGGGGAACGGGTCACTCACAGTTACACACACACTGTCCCTCATTGGGGAACGGGTCACTCACAGTCACACACACACTGTCCCTCACTGGGGAATGGGTCACTCACAGTTACACACACACACTGTCCCTCACTGGGGAATGGGTCACTCACAGTTACACACACACTGACCCTCACAGTTACACACACACACTGTCCCTCACTGGGGAACGGGTCACTCACAGTTACACACACACTGTCCCTCATTGGGGAACGGGTCACTCACACAGTTACACACACACTGTCCCTCACTGGGGAACGGGTCACTCACAGTTACACACACACTGACCCTCATTGGGGAACGGGTCACTCACAGTTACACACACACTGACCCTCACTGGGGAACGGGTCACTCACAGTTACACACACACTGACCCTCACTGGGGGATGGGTCATTCACAGTTACACACACACTGACCATCACTGGGGAACAGGTCACTCACAGTTACACCCACACACTGACCCTCACTGGTGAACAGGTCACTCACAGTTACACACACACTGTCCCTCACTAGGGAATGGGTCACTCACAGTTACACACACACTGACCCCTCACTGGGGAACGGGTCACTCACAGTTACACACATACTGACCCTCACTGGGGGATGGGTCATTCACAGTTACACACACACTGACCCTCACTGGGGAACGGGTCACTCACAGTTACACACACACTGACCCTTACTGGGGAACGGGTCACTCACACAGTTACACACACACTGACCCTCACCTTGTTCAGTGCCATCCGGTCGTTGTTGGGAGCGTTCTTCGCCCGTCGATCGGCTGCTGCCCACTCTCTCATCACCTGCGGGACATGGCACGCACATTCTGTCAGCCATGGCACCTTCACCTCACCCCCACTTCCCCCTACCCATCTGCCCACTATCCATCCTGCTTCAGTCCCCACACATCCACCTTTCCCTTGCAACAGGGAGACCACTGGAGCCTGGGGTGGTTCAACGAGCTGTCCTGGCGAAGCGGAGAGTGTATTGAGGTACTTGGAATCAGGAAGAGAGGAGTTTGGCCGTGACATGAGCAGAATTAGGCCAGTCTGCCCATTGAGTCTGTCCCTCTATTCCATCATGGCTCATTTCTTATCCCTCTCAACCTCATTCTCCTGCCTTCTCCCTATAAGCTTTGAAACCGTGACTAATCAAGAACCCATCAATCTCAGCTTTAAATAAACCCTGTGGACCACAGTTCTTTGTGGCAATGAATTGCACAGATTCACCACTCTCTGTCTGCAGTGACTCCCGAGTACTCAGAGGCTTTGCCCTCTTCTCCACGCCCACTCCACCTGGTCCTTCCAATATTCGATAGCTTTTCAGTAAGATCCCTTCTCATTCTTCTGAACAGTCAGCAAAGTCCTCATTCCTTAACCCCTTAATCTCCATTATCATTCTCATGAACTCCCTCTGGGCCCTCTCCAATGGCAGCACATCCTTGATAAGGGGCCGAAAATGGTTCACAATACTCCAAATGTGAGTCCAATTAACACCTTAGAGAGCCTCATTAGTACATCTTTGTTTTTGTCCCAGTTTTTTAATGCAAGTATGCATTCATATTTTAATTCGGGCTTAGCCATTTACAAGGTGTGGTGAGTGAGGGTGTTGGTGAATAGGTATGAGGCTGAGGTTGGGAGGGTGAAGAGCTTCCGGTTCCTAGGGCAGAGCATCACCAATTGCCTGGGCTGATCCAACGACGCAGTCGCCTTGACCAAGAAAGCCCGCCAACGCGTCCGCTTCCACAGGAGGCAAAGGACACCTGCAACGTTTTCGTTACTCTCACCGGTTTTTACCATACGGGTGCATGGTTCAGCGACTGCCCTGCCCTGCCCTGCCTGTGACTGCAGAGTGTTGTGGACACGGGAGCCAGCCTCCCCTCCATGTCCCTACCCCCACCCCCACCACCCCACCCTGGGGTGCTCACTTCATTGATCCGGTTCATGCGCCGCTCCTCCAGGTCCATCTTGGCGCGGAGGAAGTGGGCGTGCTCGTTCTCATCGCCCGGGCTCTCAAAGTACACGTCCACCCCATCGGTGGGAGCAAGGGTGGGGGGCACTGCGGAGGGCAGAGGGAACAGTTGGGTTTGAGTCACCACAGGACATGCGCGTGGGCCGGCAGACACACACAGACAGACATACACACACATTGAAATATATGAAAGTCCAGTTATTCCTAAATCTGATACAATTATTTATTCTAAATTCAAGTTCAAAGTAAATAACCACATAAACATACAACAGCAAGGAAGCAGGCCATCTCGGCCCTTCTAGTCCGTGCCGAACGCTTACTCTCACCTAGTCCCACTGACCGGCACTCAGCCCATAACCCTCCATTTTTCTCCTGTCCATATACCTATCCAATTTATTTTTAAATGACAATATCAAACCTCCCTCTAAATGTGTTATCAATGTACATATGTCACCAAATAACACCAAGATTCATAGCAGAACGCAGTACATCAGATCATTGAAAAACTACAGACAGTTGTAACACTCACAAAATACTGGTGATACACAGTAAGGGTGCTCAACACTGATTAGGTTTGTAGGATGGATACAATTACATGGAGATTGGGTTATCTGTTCCATTGGCTGCGGTGTTTGGATAATTGGTTTTCTTTGTTGAAGCTTATCCCAAACTGGAAATAAGAGTCCAAAATGGGATAACACACTGTAATGTATGATCTGCAAACATTTTTTTAAAAAGTGAGGAGTGAGGAATGAATACAAGGCAGTCTCAGTGTTCATCAGGAGATGACGATGTTCTCAGTGAGTCACCAATAACATCATGTGCCATTGAGTCCATCGATTCTGGATTCATGAACCGTTTTCATTTGCTGTGAGAGGTGCAAGTGGGTCTTCTAAATTTAGAGAGATTGTCTACAGAGCTGTAAATATCAAGGTCAAGTAGGAAGAGAATGTTCAATAATGGATGGAAGCAAACTTCGACCCTCACACACACATACACTGCAATAACTGGTTCATTTTGGTAGGTCAAATATGAAGGCAGAATATAGTATTAATGGTAAGACTCTTGGCAGTGTGGAGGATCAGAGGGGTCTTGGGGTCCGAGTCCATAGGACGCTCAAAGCAGCTGCGCAGGTTGACTCTGTGGTTAAGAAGGCATATGGTGTATTGGCCTTCATTAATCGTGGAACTGAATTTAGGAGCCAAGAGGTAATGTTACAGCTATATAGGACCCTGGTCAGACCCCACTTGGAGTACTGTGCTCAGTTCTGGTTGCCTCACTACAGGAAGGATGTGGAAGCCATAGAAAGGGTGCAGAGGAGATTTACCAGGATGTTGCCTGGATTGGGGAGCATGCCTTATAAAGACAGGTTGAGCGAACTCAGCCTTTTCTCTTTGGAGCGATGGAGAATAAGAGGTGACCTGATAGAGGTGAATAAGATGATGAGAGGCATTGATCGTGTGGATAGTCAGAGGCTTTTTCCCAGGGCTGAAATGGCTAACACCAGAGGATACAGGTTTAAGGTGCTGGGGAGTAGGTACAGAGGTGATGTCGGGGTAAGTTTTTTTACTCAGAGTGGTGAGTGCGTGCACGGTGGTGGAGGTGGATACGATAGGGTCTGTTAAGAGACTTTTGGGTAGGTACATGGATCTTAGAAAAATAGAGGGCTATTTTTCTAAATTAATTTTTCTAAATTACTAAGCCTAGTAATTTCTAAGGTAGGGACATGTTCAGCACAACTTTGTGGGCCGAAGGGCCTGTATTGTGCTGTAGGTTTTCTATGTTTCTATGAACAATGTCAGCAGTGGTGACCCTCTCTGGGACATATAGATCACACACACACCCCCTTTCCCCACTGGGAGTGGATTAATTTTTTTCACAAAATACACAAAGTACAAACATAAGTATTTACAAGTGAATAAATTCAAATTAAAATAGGTTATTACTGTCTATAAAACTATCGACTTTTCGTTGGGGGGGGCCACCACTCCCAGAAATCCCCATTTGTTCCCATTGTGATGGCATGTCCCCTCTCCAGAACAGCTGGGCACGAGCTTATCCTCAGAAGAGGGGTTTGCTGTCGGCCCTGGCAGAGCCCTCGACTGTCTGCCACCTCGACCCTAATGCGAGTGGCCATCTTGGCCAGGCCCAGGAGCTCGCTCCTCGTGACCTGCCCCCTCCGTACTGGGTGCCCGTATATAAGGAGCCTGGGGCTGCAACCTCACACACTCCATATAAACGTGGTACACCGACTCCTCCTGGTCACAGAGTGGATTGTGGATGGAGTGTCAGTGAACCTGCTTAAAAATCTGTTGCACGGTACTGCCCTATTCAACAGGGTCCCCTCTACACAGAAGGACCTCAGCACAAGAGGGATTCCCACCGGGGACCTCCTCCACCACTCGATGGTAAAGCAGAATGCCACGGCGAGTCTGGTCAGCAGATGAAGGCGGGGAAGTGAAAGGTGTACAGGGCCAGCCCGTACAAGAAATGCGTTGGAGCGTCACAGATTGGCATGATGTGCCTGTGAGAGGCCTCATATTCTGCCAGACCTTCTCCTGGGCCCGATGAGCAATTCCGGCCAATCAAGTGTTGGTGCAGCAGGAACCCCTCTACTTCCCTGAGCCCTCTCGACACCCACCACGATAGGATTGTGACCGGCGCAGGGACCCTGTCTGGTCGAGACTAGACCCTATACCCGCAGCAGCTCTCAATAAGACCGAGGCAGCACGGCTGGGGCTTGCCACGGGAAGCCACGTGCCCTCCGCGGGCAATGTCCGCATCACCAGCGCATGCCATCTCCAAGGGCGGTTGCTGTACAAATCTCTCTGAGGTGGAGAGCCACCGGCTGGGTGCATACAAACAAACACAGGAGCCCCCCAGGGCTGTGTCCTAACCTCCCTCCTTTACTCTGTGTACACCCATGACTGTGTCGCCAACCACCACTCCAATCTGCTAATTAAAGGCCAATCACCTGCGGATGACCGGCCTTATCTCAAAGCTCAGCCAGGCAGCCTACAGAGAAGAGGACACAGTGGTGTCAAGATAACAATCTCTCCATCAATGTCAAAAAAAACAATGGAGCTGGTTGTGGCCTACAGCAGACAGGCTGACACCTATTGAATTAATGGATCTGGGTTGAGAGGACGAACAGCTTTAAATTCCTCGCATCCACATCACTGAGGACCTCCCGTGGTCTGTACAGACCGGCTGGGTGGTGAAGAAAGCACAACAGCGCCTCTTTCACCTCAGATGGTTGGAGAAGTTCAGCACGAGTCCCAAATCCCAAGGACTTTCTACAGGGACACAACTGAGAGCATCCTGACTGGCTGCATCACTGCCTGGTATGGGAAATGTACCTCCCTCAATCGCAGGACTCTGCAGAGAGTGGTGCGGACAGCCCAGTGCATCTGGAGATGTGAAATTCCCACTATTCAGGACATTTACAGCGACTGGTGCATAAAAGAGCCTGAAGGATCATTGGGGACCCAAGTCACCCCAACCACAAACTGTTCCAACTGCTACCGTCTGGGAAACAGGACCAACAGGCTCCAGGCCAGCTTCTTCCACTAGGCCAGACTGATAAATTCATGCTGACACAATTGTATTTCTAAGCTATATGACTCTCTTGTTGTATATCTTACTGTAAATACTATTTATTTCAAATTACTATAACTTGCACATTCAGACTGAGACGTAACATAGAAACATAGAAAGCATAATACAGGCAAATCGGCCCACAAAGCAGTACCTCCCATGTCCTTACCTTAGAAATTACTTAGTGTTACCCAAATCCCTCTATTTTTCTAAACTTCATGTACCAATCCAGGAGTCTTTTAAAAGACCCTTTCTTATCCGCCTCCACCACCATCGCCGACAGCCCATTCCACACACTCACCACTCTCTGCATAAAAAACTTACCCCTGACATCTCCTCTGTACCTACTCCCCAGCACCTTAGAACTGCACCCTCTCATGCTGGACATTTCAGCCCTGGGAAAAAGCCTCTGACTATCCACACAATCAATGCCTCTCATCATCTTGTACACCTCTATCAGGTCACCTCTCATCATCTGTCCTCCTTGGAAAAAAGGCCGAGTTCACTCAACCTGTTTTCATAAGGCATGCTCCCCAATCCAGACAACATCCTTGTAAATCTCCTCTGCACCCTTTCTACGGCTTCCACATCCTTCCTGTAGTGAGGTGACCAGAACTGAACACAGTACTACAAGTGGGGTCTGACCAGGGTCCTATACAGCTGCAACATTACCTCTCGGCTCCTAAACTCAATCCCATGGTTGACGAAGGCCAATGCACTGTATGCCTTCTTAACCACAGAGTCAACCTGCTTAGCAACCTTGAGTGTCCTATGGACTCGGATCCCAAGATCCCTCTGATCCTCCACACTGCCAAGAGTTTTACCATTAATACTATATTCTGCCATCATATTTGACCTACCAAAATGAACCACTTCACACTTATCTGGGTTGAACTCCATCTGCCACTTCTCAGCCCAGTTTTGCATCTATCAATGTCCTGCTGTAACCTCTGACAGCCCTCCACACTATCCACAACTCCCCTGACCTTTGTGTCATCAGCAAACTTACTAACCCATCCCTCTACTTCCTCATCCAGGTCATTTATAAAAATCACAAAGAGTAGGGTCCCAGAACAGTTCCCTGAGGCACTCCACTGGTCACCAACCTCCATGCAGAATGTGACCCGTCTACAACCACTCTTTGCCTTCTGTGGGCAAGTCAGTTCTGGATCCACAAAGCAATGTTCCCTTGGATCCCATGCTTCCTTACTTTCTCAATAAGCCTTGCATGGGGTACCTTATCAAGTGCCTTGCTGAAAACCATATACACTACATCTACTGCTCTTCCTTCATCAATGTGTTTAGTCACATTCTCAAAAAATTCAATCAGGTTCATAAGGCACAACCTGCCTTTGACAAAGCCATGCTGACTATTCCTAATCATATTATACGTCTCCAAGTGTTCATAAATCCTGCCTCGCAGGATCTTTTCCATCAACTTGCCAACTACTGAAGGCTCACTAGTCTATAATTTCCTGGGCTATCCTACTCCCTTTCTTGAATAAGGGAACAACATCTGCAACTCTCCAATCCTCCGGAACCTCTCCATCCCATGATGATGCAAAAATCATCGCCAGAGGCTCAGCGATCTCCTCTCTCGCCTTCCACAGTAGCCTGGGTACATTTCGTCCGGTCCCGGAGACTTGTCCAACTTGATGATTTCCAAAAGCTCCAGCACATCCTCCTTCTCAATATCCACTTGCTCTAGCTTTTCAGCCCACTGCAAGTCATCCCTACAAATGCCAAGATCCTTTTCTGTAGTGAATACAAAGTATTCATTAAGTACCTCCGCCATCTCCTCCAGTTCAATACACCCTTTTCCACTGCCACACTTGATTGGTCCTATTCTCTCACGCCTTATGTAAAGATTTTTACTCCACGTGTATGTGAAAGATGTAAGAAATAATGTAAATTTAATCCAATGACTGACCACCCTCTGCAATCAGAAGGCAGGACCGCAATGGAGACCCAAAGCCTCCTATTGCCTTGTTAGAAGTCCACCACCCTCTTCTTGGTCCTGGAGACAAAAGCAGAGGGCAGGACTAATCAGCCTGTACCAGCTGATTTATTACTAATGCCCTATCTCAGTATGAGATTGCACGGAGAAGGCGTGGCCGGCGTCCTAGCTGGGCAGAGATTTTGGTCTCCAAATCCCACCAGTTCGCTGGCCAGTCCCACTCCATCGAGCTCAGGTTGTGCCGAAATACAGGAGTAGCCTGGTGCTCCATGCAAAGGGGCTCAACCTCTACAGCAGTGGGTCCACCTGCCACCGACTCACCAAGAGGCCAGCTCACTTCTCCCACACAGCCAAGAAGATCTTCTCACACACACACACACACACACACACACTCACACACACACACACACACACACACACCCTTCATCAGTGTCTGTAGGCGCCGAGGAGGGGAGAGAGGTGGAGAGGGCTGAAAGGGGAGGGAGAAAGTGAAAGAGGAGACAGAACGGGGCAGGGGAGGATGGAAGAGGTAAGGACACACAAAATGCCGGAGGAACACATATCAGGTAGGATCTATAGAGGGGAATAAATAGTCATTTTTGGGCTGAGAACTGTCATCAGGACAGGAGGGGGTGGGAGGAGAGGGCAGAGAGAGAGACAGAGGCACAGAGCAGAGAGGTAGGGGGTGTGGAGGAGTGTTGGGGGGCAGAGGGACAGGGTACAGAAAGGGAGAGGGGTGCATGGAGAGAGGGTAGAGAAGGAGAGGGTCCAGAGAGGGAGGAAGAAAGAGATGAGGAAGGCAAAGAGGAACAAGGAGAAAGTGGGGGGGAGATAGCGGGAGATAGAGAGGGAGAGGTGGAGAGAGGCAGTGAGGGAGAGGTGAGAGAGGGAGGGGGAGTGTGGAGGGGAAAGGAGTGGTGGAGGGGAGAGGAGTGGTGGAGGGGAGAGGAGTGGTGGAGGGGAGAAGGGGAGTGTGAAAGAGGATGAGAGGGAAAAAATAGATTGAGGGGGAGTAAGGGAGAGGGGGAGGGGGAGGGGGAGGGTGGAGCAGGTCCAAGATGGGAAAGGGGTGAGGGCGAGAGGAAGGAAGGGGTGTGAGAGGGGAGAGAGGGTGAGGTGCAGAGGGAGAGGTGGAGGGGAGGGGGAGACAGCAGAGGAGGGGGAGAGGGGGAGGGAAGAGAGGGGAGAGGAGGAAGAGGAGAATGGGGAAATAGAGAGAGCAGGGAAGGAGAAGGGGGAAGGAGGGAGGGGGAGAAGGGGGAAGGAGGGAGGGGGAGAAGGGGTGAAGTGAGGAGAGTGTGGGAGAAGAAGAGAGGAGGAAGGGGGAGAGAGGTGGGAGGAAGGGGGAGAGAGGTGGGAGGAAGGGGGAGAGAGGTGGAGGAAGGGGGAGAGAGGTGGGAGGAAGGGGGAGAGAGGTGGGAGGAAGGGAGAGAGAGGTGGGAGGAAGGGGGAGAGAGGTGGGAGGAAGGGGGAGAGAGGTGGAGGAAGGGGAGAGAGGTGGGAGAAGGGAGAGAGGTGGGAGGAAGTGGGGAGAGAGGTGGGAGGAAGTGGGGAGAGTGGTGGGAGGAAGTGGGGAGAGAGGTGGAGGAAGTGGGGGAGGAAGTGGGGAGAGGGGTGGGAGGAAGTGGGGAGAGGGGTGGGAGGAAGTGGGGAGAGGGGTGGGAGGAAGTGGGGAGAGGGGTGGGGGGAGAGGAGAGGGAGAGGTCTGGAAATTCAGTAGGTTTCTACCCTCAATAGGGGAGTGGTTGGGGGTGGTACTGCTGGGGCAGAGGCCACTCACCTCGGACATCCTCGGAAGCACCCTCGGTGGTAGTGGTAGTAACTGTCAGGGTCTCGGTGACAGACTCGTCATAGAAATCGTTTCCCACCAGCCCAGTGTCACTGTAGTCATTCCACATCCTCTCATCTCCGTCCCCAAACTCTTCCCGTGACTGGATCAGCTTGACCCTGTCAGGCTCTGCTGAAGGGAAGAGATCAGCTTTCCGGTGCTGGGTGGAGACGGTCAAACACATAAACACACAGAGACACGTACACTCGGAATCCCCACCGTCCCCCCACAGCGCTCCCTCACCACAGTGCTCCCTCCTCACCGCCCCTCCACAGCGATCCCTCCTCACCGCCCCTCGCACAGCGATCCCTCCTCACCACCTGTCCCCACAGCGATCCCTCCTCACCGTCCCCTCCACAGCGATCCCTCCTCACCACCCGTCCCACAGCGATCCCTCCTCACCGTCCC
>NW_026780528.1:0-32877 GCF_030144855.1 Hypanus sabinus | reverse complement strand
AGGTGTTATATTGAATGCACACAGTATACTGAATAAGGTAGATGATCTTTTAGCACAGTTAAAGATTGGCAGGTATGACATTGTGGGCATCTCTGAGTCATGGCTGAAAGAAGAAAATAGTGTATCCAAGATACACTTTGCATCAAAAAGGACAGGCAGGGGGGCAGTGGGGAGGGGTGGTTCTGAGAAAGAGGTGGCATATGATCAGGAGATGTAGAATCCTTGTGGGCAGAGTTAAGAAACTGCAAGAGTAAAAAGACCCTGATGGGAGTTAAATACACACCTCTGAACAGTAGCCAGGATTTGGGATTTAAATTGAAATGGGAGATAGAAAAGGCATGTAATAAGGACAATATTACGATAGTCATGGGAGATCTCAATATGCGGGTGAGTTGGGAAAATAGGCTGGTGCTGCATCGCAAGAGAAGGAATTTGTAGAATGCCTATGAGATGACTTCTTAGAGCAGATTGTGGTTGAGCTTACTAGGAAAAAGGCAATTCTGGATTGCGTGAACCAGATTTGATTAGAGAGCATAAGGGTTCTTTTACAAAGTAGTGATCACAGTATGATAGGATTCATCCTGCATTTGAGAGAGAGGAGATAAAGGTTGGCTGTATTAGTAATATAGTGGAGTAAAGGGAATTACAGAAGCATGAGAGATGAGTTGGCCAGAATTGACCAGAAGGGGACACTAGCAGGGATGACACTGAACAACCACCGGTTTGGAAAGTGCAGAATAGATAACGTACATCCCAAAGATGAATGTATTCTAATGGAGGATGAGGCAATCCTGGTTGACAAAGGAAGTCAAAGACAGCATAAAAACAAAAGAGAGGGCATATAATATACTGTAGCAAAAAAAATTTGTGGGTCACTAAAGGATAAGCTTTTAAAAAACAATAGAAGGCAAGTAAAAATCCATAAAAAGATGAAATATGAAAGTAAGCTAGCCAATAATATCAAAGATACCAGAAGTTTTTTATTCTGATATATAAAGAGTAAAAGAGAGGTAAGAGCGGATTTCGGACCGCTGGAAAATGATGCCGGAGAGTTAGTAATAGGGGACAAAGAGATTGTGGATAGACTTTGTGTCAGCCTTCATTGTGGAAGACACTAACAGCATGCCAGAAATTCGAGAGTGTCGGAGAGCAGAAGTGACTATTACTAAGGAGAAGGTGTTTGGGAAGCTGAAAGGTCTGAAGGTGGATAAGTCACCTGGGCCAAATGGACTACACCCCAGAGTTCTGAGAGAGATAGCTGAAAAGACTGTGGAGGCATTAGAAATGGTCTTTTAAGAATCATTAGATTCTGGAATGGTTCCGGAGGACTGGAAAATTACAAAAGTTACTACACTCTTTAAGAATGGAGAGAGGCAGAAGAAAGGCAATTATAGATCAGTTAGCCTGACTTCAATGGTTGGGAAGATATTGGGAGTCCTCTTTTAAGGATGAGGTTTTGGGGTTTTATGAGGTACATGATAAAATAAGCTGGTCAGCATGATTTCCTTCAGGGGAAATCTTGTCTGACAAATCTGTTGGATTTCTTCGAGGAAATAACAGGCAGGATAGACAAAGGAGAGTCAGTAGATGGTCTTTACTTGGATTTTCAGAAGACCTTTGGCAAGATGCCACACATGAACCTGCTTAACAAGATAAGATCCTACGGTATTACAGGAAAAATACTAGTATGGATAGAGCATTGGCTGATTTGCAGGAGGCAAAGTGTGGAAATTAAGGGAGCCTTTTCTGGTTGACTGCCGGTGACTACTGATGTTCCACAGGGGTCTGTGTTGGGCCTGCTTCTTTTCATGTTATATGTCAACGATTTGGGTGTTGTACTTGATAGCTTTGTGGCCACGTTTGCAGACAATACGAATATGGGTAAATGGGCATGTAGTGTTGAGGAAACAGGGTGCCTGCAGAAGGACTTAGACAAATTGTGGCAGTATGGGCAAAGAAGTGGCAGATTGAATATAGTGTATGAGGTGTATGCTCAATCACTTTGGCAAAAGGAACAAAGGCATAGATTGTTTAACAAACAAGGAGAAAATTTAAAAATCAGAGGTGCAAAGGATGTGCGGTGTTCCCTAAACTTGCAGGTTGAGTTGGTGGTAAGGAAAGCAAATGCAATGTTAACCTTCATTTCGAGAGGACTAGAATATAACAGCAAGGGTATAATGCTGCAGCCCTACAAGACATTGGCCATACCGCACATAGGAGTATTGTGAGCAGTTTTAGGCCCTATATCTACTCGGAGTTTACAACCATTCAACCCAGGGAACGTCTGGCAAACAGGATTTGGCTGCACAAGGTCCATTTTGCAAAGGTCCCGCCAGAGAAACCAGGAACCATTATTACCAATTTGCCTCATTGGTATGGAAGGCCAATCTGCACCCAGAGAAGCTGGATGTGAAATGAGTCAGTCACCCAGTACTGTAGTGATGCCTCTGTTTCAGTATTTCAGGCATTACTGAGCACCCACTGTATGGTAACTGAGGTTGGGCCTGGAGGTCATAGGTGGGTCTAAAGAAAAAAGAGGTAGTATGTGGAGGTTGAGGGTTCAGAGCGTAGAAGCTAAGTATTACTATAGTCCCAGCCTGATACTGATAGCATGCAGGTGCAGGTGCAAAAGTCATTAAGGCAAATTATATATTTGTTTTATTGCTGAGGGCTGGAGTTTAAAAACAGATGCTGTTCCAACTTTACAGAGTGTTGGTGAAATTAATCCTGGATTGTGCAGTCCATCGTCTCCATATCCAGCACTTCATTCTCCCCAGCTTCCACCATCTTCAATGAGATTCCTCCACTGAGCACATCTTTCCCTCCTCCCCTTCCACTCTGTGTTCTGCAAGGGTCCTTTCCTCTGCAACACTCTTGTCCCTTCACTCCTGGCACATCCCTGCAAGCAGGGCAAATGCTATACCTACCCCTACGCCTTCTCCCTCACCATCAATCAGGCCTCCAAACAGTCCTTCCAGGTGAGGTGACACTTCACCTACAAGACAGTTAAGGTCATCCACGTATCCAGTGCTCCCAGTGCGGCCTCCTCTACATCGGTGAGACCCAACTGAGAATGGGGGTCCGTTTTGTAAAGCACCTTCACTCCATCCATGACAGGTAGGATTTCCCAGTGGCCACCCATTTCAATTCGACTCAGTCCTTGGCATCCTCTACCACCACAATGAGGCCACTCTCAGCTTGGAGGGACAACACCTGGGTCTGGGTAGCTTCCAACCGAATGGTATGAACATTCATTTCTCTAACTTCCAGTAAGTTCTCCCTACTTCCCTCTTTCTATTCCACCTTCTGGCTCCCTCTTACCCCTTCTCTTCTCCCCACCTGCCCATCATCTTCCTCTGGTGCCCTTCCTTCTTCCCTTTCGCCAGTTGTCCATTCTCCTCTCTTATCAGATTCCTTCTTCTTCAACCCTTTACCTCCTCCATTTATCACCTTCCAGTTTCTCACTTCATTCCGCCTCCCCCACCCACCTATCTTCCCCCTCACCTGGCTTCACCTATCACCTGCCAGCTTGTACTCTTTGCCCTGCCCCCACCTTCTCATTATGGTTTCTTCCCTCCTCCTCTACAGTTCTGGCCCAAAATGTTGACTGTTCATTCTTCTCCACAGATGCTGCCTGATCTGCTGAGTTTCTCCAGCATTTTATGCATATTGCTCTGAATTTCCAGCCTCTGCAGAAGTTCATGTGTTTATGATTACTAAGTATTTTTTTTCTGTTCCCACCATTGGAGGCAGTGCAGAAGAGACTCAACAGGATAAACCCGGAACGTGAGGGTTGTCCTATCATCAGGGGATAAGTAAGTTAGATCTGTAAATCTGTAAATCAAGTCCCTTTGGACTTGGAGGCAACTCGATGTGGCAGAACCAGGGCAAAGCGAGCGGCGGGCCTGTCACTGAGAGCGTGAGAGAGCACGAAGGGACCGGCACAGGCCGCATCGAAGCCGTAGGGTCCAGGTACCAGATGTGACTGAGCAGGATCTATAGATGGAACTTTACAGGCCGCATCGAAGCCGTAGGGTCCAGGTACCAGATGTGACTGAGCACAATCTATAGATGGAACTTTACAGGCCGCATCGAAGCCGTAGGGTCCAGGTACCAGATGTGACTGAGCACAATCTATAGATGGAACTTTACAGGCCGAGTCAAAGCCGTAGGGTCCAGGTACCAGATGTGACTGAGCACAATCTATAGATGGAACTTTACAGGCCGCATCGAAGCCGTAGGGTCCAGGTACCAGATGTGACTGAGCATGATCTATAGATGGAACTTTACAGGCCGCATCGAAGCCGTAGGGTCCAGGTACCAGATGTGACTGAGCACAATCTATAAATGGAACTTTACAGGCCGCATCGAAGCTGTAGGGTCCAGGTACCAGATGTGACTGAGCATGATCTATAGATGGAACTTTATAGGCCGCATCGAAGCAGCGGAACCTGTTGTTCAGACATAGAGTTAAGTGCTGGGCCAGAATGAAAAGGACAGGGTGTTGAGATATGGGCTGGTTTAGATCACTGTTCGAAACGGCAGGACCTGATGTCTGGATGGACGGTTAAGTGCTGGGCCAGACTGAAAAGGTCAGGGTGTTGAGGCCCGAGGCAAGGTGGGGGCCGGTTCAGATCGTTGCTCCACACATTTACTCCGCTCTGCGCTGAACTACGGGACTCTCTCACAGACTTCAGTTCAGAAACACTATTTGCTCACAGTTACTGTTTGCATGATGTTTTCTTAATTGCAGATTGAGTATTAGGCAGTCTTTTTTATTGGTTATTTTATTTTTTTATTTTCTTATGGACATGATGTGTTTTTTTTATTCTATGCACATTAGGTGTCAGTCTTTTTTCATATATATGGGGCTTATTTTTGGGTTTCTGAGTTTCATGGCTGCCTGTTAGGAGACAAATCTCAAGATTGTATAATGTATACATACTTTAATAATAAAAATACTTTGAACTTTCATGCATCTGAAAACTCCCATGATCCATTGATGACAACTATGTGTGCCAACACGGAGAAGAATGTTCGTTGACAGTGTCAGGAACTTTACAAGAATATAGCACTAGTTTTTATTTAATTTCTCACTCCTTCATCATTCCAGTTCTTTTTTCATATGAAACCTTTGTGAAAATTTCCAGGATATTGTTGAGATGTGATCTAAAAGAAACACTGTCATTTATCAGACAGTTAAAAAGCCATGTAGTTTACTCAATCCTTTTGCCAAGGGGTGCTGTCTGTATTTGCAGATTTTGTTTGGCAGTCATTGGTGACCGTGGCACAATGCCATGATTTTGGAATAAGATATTTGTGACATACTGTATTTGTGGTTGCAGGCTCTGAAACACAATGAGTAGGAGTAAGCTATCTAGCCCTTTCACTCTGCTCTGCCATTCACTGAGACATTTCTGTTCTTCTTTTGCACCGTTTTCTAGCGCTGTCCCCATACTGACTGATCCCCCAAATAACTAAAAATATCTTAACTCTGTTTTGAATTAACTGCACCTGAGTTTCCACAGCCCTCGTGGGCACAGAATTCCAAAACCTGCATCCTTTCAGTGAGTAAAATTACCTTCATCTAAGCAACTTACTGTTTATTTGTTTCTCCTGATTTAAAACTCTTCAGCCGTGAAATATGTCCTCCCTGAATCCAGCATGTCAAACCTTACGGGAATTTTATAAACTTCACAAGAGTTCTTCTGATTCTTCTAAACTTTAGTGTAAGGGTTCCCAATCTGGGGTCCATGGGCCCCTCAATTAATGATAAGGGTACCTGGAATAAAAATGGTTTGGAACCCATGTTCCAGAGCAGTGATTCTCAACCGTTTTTTGGCCACGGCCCCCTTAGGAGCTCTTCTCAGGTTCCAGGGCCCCCCCTTTCAAACAGGGAAACAACACGAACAGAGAGACAGAAAATCATTTATTATTGAACACCAAGAAAACTTGACCATTCTGACATTCTGGACAAAACTTAAAAAACTGTATGAAATTAAACTCTTGATCCAAAAATCTTTTTGAAACTGACTGAACTGACGATGTGCCATTATATCACTCTGAAGATCAATCAAACTCTCTTGAACTTCTGCCTTAACTTGGGTGGGTTGTACTTCAAATGGATTCAAAATCCAGTCCGGGATACCGAGGTTTAACAGGTCTTTAAATCTTTCTTGCATATCCTTGTGTATCTGCTTGAGGTGTTTCACATAAACGGTAAGGTCATCGTTCTTCCGTGCCTCTGCGATCGTCTTCAGGTTTGGAAATTGTAAAAATTCCCAACGTCCCATATTGTGGCAATAGACTTCGAGCTTCTTAAGGAAAGAAACAATGGCTTCCTTACAACCTACAAGGTTACTGTTTTTGCCCTGTAAGGTCTTGTTTAACAAATTAAGTTTCTGAAGGATATCTGCCAGATAAAATATGTCCGCCTTAGCACCAACGAGTCTTTCTCCATGTTCTTTCTCAGACATGAAGGGAACTGTGGTGTCCCAGAGTGTAACAAAACATTGAAGACAGTTTCCCTTGGAAAACCACTTCACCTCGGTATGCAGCAGCAGCATCCAAAAGCCTTCACCATTTTCTTCACACAGCTGCCAGAAAAGACGATCCTGAAGGGGATGGGATTTGATGAAGTTTACAGCCTTTCTGACAACCAAAAACAAAAGATTGAGACATCCTCCTAAGTTTTGATCTACTAGGTGCTCCCTGTGAATGTCGCAATGAATAGTAAAGACAGAAGCTATAACCCTTTTTAGATGCGCCGAATTCAAACAGTGTGTTGGAAAGATATCATATATAGGAGGGAAACTATTAATTCCAGTGAAGGTTGTTGCTTGGGTATTTCATCAGTTCAGTTACCAGGGCCCCCCTAAACACTTGGGGCTCCCCTTCTCACAGTTTTCAGTTGGTGGTCCCCTTCAAATGTGCCAGGGCCCCCAAGGGGGCCATATGGCCCCCGAGGAGAATGGCTGTTCTAGAGAATACAATCCCAGTCTGCACAATCGCTTGTCATATGACATACCTGCAACCTCTGGAACTAGACTAGTGAGTATCTGAGGCACTCACTCTGCGGCAGGAGTTCACAACCTTTTTAATGCCATGGACCCTTACCACTATCCGTGTACCCCAGGTTGGGAACCCCTGCTCTAAACAAGCACATGCCTTTCCTAGGTAAATACGTCAACATTATGCACAATACTTCTGTTCTATTCTCACCGGTACCATGTGCGGCTGAAGTAAGAATTTCCAGTATTCAAATCATCTTGTAATAATCATTTACATACCATCTGCCTTCCTGATTGCTTGCCACAACTCTGTGCTGGCCTGGGGACAACGTCACATGATGACGTAGGATCGAGACGTGGAAATCCAGCTCTCCCGTAAAAATCCAGTAAAACAATGCTTAAGTGAAGGAAAGTTAGTAAATACTTTTTAAAAATTACTTTTAAACTACCCAGGATTGTCTTAAGATATGTCTCCTAAACAGAAGCAGAAGAAAACTACTATTTTGAAGACAAGACAAATTGGAAAAGAATCAAGGCCGGCAGCCATGAAAGAGCCTCGGGCTCAAGCGCATTTTACCTCCGGTGATACAGAACAGGAAACTGCGGCAACATCAACCGTTTCCAAAAAAAAAGAGCAACAGGAATTGCGCATGCGTGAAGCAAGGGGCATGTGCAAACACTAGCAACCCAAACTACAAATCCCAGCTATGATCGGAACTGAAAGTGAAAGTGAATATGAGGTGGAATCAGATTCTCTGGATAAATCAGATGAAGATGAAGAGACAAACAAAGAAGAGCAACAGGAAGAGGTTGGAGGTGATATTGGAGACATAAAACAATCTTTGGTGCAAATAATGCATGAATTAAAAGCATTAAAAGTAATAAAAAAAAGATAATAAAAATATGAAGATTGTGTTTGATAAAATGATGAAAAGACAGGACAAAATGGACAAGAAAATTAAAAACTTAGAAGAAATAATGGGAGACACCATTGATAGAGTGAATAAAATGGAAGATAATCTTTCTGCCTGGACATCAGAAAGAAAATGGTTGTTGGAAAAAGTGGATGTACTTGAAAATTTTAGCAGACGAAATAATATTAAGATTGTTGGACTTGAAGGTATAGAGGGAGAGGATCCAATAAATTTTTTTACAAAAATGGATTCCGGAAATTTTGGAAATGGTAGAAGGAACCCAGTTAATTGAAATTGAAAGGGCTCACAGAGCCTTAAGATCAAGACCTCGTTGATCAAAACCCACGATCAATCTTGATAAAATGCTTAAGGTATCAAAATAAAGAAAGGATCCTGAAGACGGCTGTCCAACGTGCCAGAAAGAGAAACGGGCTATTGATGATAGAAGGGAAAACAGTTCTTTTCTATCCTGATATAAGTAATGACCTTTTGAAGAGAAAGAAGGAATTTAACCCAGTGAAAAATGTTTTATGGGAAAAGGGTTATAAATTTAAATTGCGCCACCCGGCAACCCTGATAATTTTTTTGGATGATTTTTTTTACTGATGATCAGGATGCGGAAAAATTTGCACAAGAACTCCCAAATATTCGCTAACCATAGCCAAAGATTTAAAAGTGAAACAGATTAAAGATGAAGACAGGGACAGTGAATGGAGTTGATGGATATTTAAGGACAGAAGAATATTTAAAAATATATTCTTAATTATTTGATACGGGAGAGAAAGGTAAAAATTTGAGAAATATTAATCGAGAGTAGTGATATTATTTTTTCTTCTCTTATATATACTTTTTTATGTTACAGGGGAGCTGGGGGAACTTTGGATCGATTGCTACGGGATTCACGTGTGTAATCATGGCGATCGCCATGACCCGTACAATGGAGGGGGGTAATGTGTTTTTTTTAATTCACAACATTAGTAAGGGGGTATTTTGTTATTTTTTTCTTTATAATCTATTTTTCTTTAATCTTTCTTTCTTTGCCTGGACAATGGGGGGGGTGGGGGGAAACACATAGCAACACGGAGAATTTTAAAAAGATTCCCCAAGGTACTACGAAAGGAAAAGTTAGGTATTACTATAGACTGGAGTAACCCTATTAAAAATAATGACTAATTTACTGAGTTTTTTAAGTTTTAATGTTAATGAGCTTAATGGACCGGTGAAAAGGAAAAGAATCTTAACATACATTAAGAAAATGAAAATAGATATAGCTTTTAGCTGCATTCCATTTGAAAAAATTACTTATAATTTAAGAGATAAATACGAAATATTTCTGAAAATTTGGCGCCCTTATTTACAAAAGATAGGATTAAATATATAGGTGCTCCGAAGATAAAATTATTGGTTATTTGGGAAAAGAAATAAATATATATACTAAAGCTATTATGAACCCCGTGGAGCATGTGGGGATCTTCTGATATCCAGGCACTCTTTCTTTCTTTCTTTTTTTTTCTCTTTTTTTCCCTTTCTATAGGAATATGCTAGGGGGGAGGGGTTAAGGGGAGGGGGAAGGGTTGATAATTTTTTTTCCTTCTGTAACCATTTGAAAATTCAATTAAAAAAAATTATAAAAAAAAAACTCTGTGCTGGCCTGCAGTGATAAGCTGGTGTATTTGGGTCCCTCCAAATTAACCAGTATCTCACCATTTAACAAATACCAGTGAGGCCTAATTTGGGGTGTTTTGTGCAGTTTTGATAGTAAGGCTGTATTTGGAGTACTGTATGCTGTTTTGGTCACCTATCCACAGGAAAGGGGTAAATGAGATTGAAAGAGTACAGTGAAAATTTACAAGGATGTTGCTGGGTCTGGAAGGCTGTGTTATTAGGAAAGATTGAATAGGTTAGAACCTTATTTCTTGGAATGTAGAAGATTGAAGGAAAATTTTATAGAGGTAGCCAAAATTATGAGGGTTGTAGATAGGGTAAATGCAAGCAGGCTTTTGCTACTGAGGTTGGGTGGGACTACAACCAGGGGTCATGGGTTAAGGGTGAAAGTGCAAAATTTAACAGGAACATGAGGGGAAACTTCATTCAGAGAGTGGTGAGAGTGTGGAATGAGCTGGTATGCAAGTGGTTCATGTGAGCTCGTTTTCAATACTTAGGAGAATTTTGGATAGGCACATGGATGGAAGGGATACAGGAGGCTATGGTCCCGGTGCAGGTTGATGGGAGTAGGCAGTTTAAAATAGTTTGGCATGGCCTAGATGGGCCGAAGGACCTGTTTCTCTGCTGTACTCTGTTTTGTATTTCAAAGTTTTGTATAACAAGTCCACGTCTCCTTGAAGCCTCTTCACATCCTTCTTGATAATGAAACAAGTTGGGTGTGAACCAATAGCAGCTGAATTCAGTCACAACTTCCTTTCCAATCCCTGGGGACTGATGTTGAACTGTTTGCAATCTGGCTCTGTCTGACCCAAGTTGGCTGATAGGCCAACGTGGGAACTGTGGACCCTTGCACGGATTGGACAGAAGCCGGTAGGTGCATAGTTTGTGAGGCTCTGTCACTCATGTGGGGTGCCTGTGTGATTTCAACACATGGACCTGAAGTTCTCATTACTACCGTGAGTTCTCTTGCTCCACTTTGAGTGATCGTTGGCTTGAGATTCCCAGGAGTCAGTGGAGATACTGCAACATTTCAAGGAGGCTCACAGCACATCTCCATATCTTTTTTCCTGCTAATTACTTCTTGTGACAGGACTCAGAAGAGTGCCTGTTTTGGAACTCTGCTATGGGACATGTGGATGATGGGAGTAACTGGAGCTTTGGCGCTAGAGATGTTGGCCTGGGAGAAGATACGGATACCGTACTCTTTGGCTTCCCACTGGATTTGGAGGAATCTGCAGAGGTGGTGTTGGTGGTGTCTCCCCAGTGCCTGTAACAGTCCAAGTTTCAGAAGAACTAAAGTGGCATCCAAGGCCATTCATAAGGCTGAAAGGTGTGGTGGCAACTACCTGATGAGCAAATTAAGAGCTTCCCATCAGAAGTACCCTCCACAATATTAAGGCACCATGTACCAAACATGCTAGCTCAACTGAACTGCAGTCAGGTATTTACAGAATTACATCATGTGCTCACTCCAAATAAATGAAGAATGAGAAAGCTATGCCTCTTTAACCCCATGGCTGACGGTAACAAACCCCTTCATTTAATTTTAAAGTTTGGAGTCTTCTGATAGGGCTTGATTCTATTACCAATTCTTCGAACAAACTTCTTCTCAGTTTCTTCCAATAATGCTTTGTAATTGGCAAATCTATGACCCCACATGAGTCAGCAAGGTTTCCTCTGAAACACACACTTAATGCTCAACATATGCAGCATTAAATGACGATTTGCCAGGCCTGCTTTGAGATGGTTAAGGAAATGCCAAACATATAATTTAATCCTCATGTGATTTTCACTCAACTCAGAATTGATGCTAATCGCCAAACAATCCTCTGATAAATGAAGATTTCTTTCTTTACAAAGCTCAAGCTCAGCAATGTTCCAACTCTTGTAAAATAAACTGCTTGTTTCTTTATTATTATGAAGAAAGCAGAATTGGCAAACTCAACCTTGTACTGTAATTTTCTGTAAGTCTTGTGCTCACCTGAATCCAGTCCTCAAACACCAATATAAATAATTGATTAATTGATAATTAATTTGTGATAATAACATCAAAACCTGTCTCTAACCTTTGCCTTTCGGTGCTCTCCCTCCATTTAGCCTGGTGCTGAGACCAGCCCAAGATGCTATCCCCTTGGGCCTCCCACCTGGAGCTACAGCAATGGCCAATCAGCACATCAACCAAACTAAACATCAGTGGAAATGTTTTAAACACCAAGCACACTGTACAGCTCTACATTCAGGTTTCACTTCTGCTGGAAATTCCATGATCTTTTACTCTGAGGCTCACAGGAGGTTTCCTTTAGTTCCAGTGTGATGTCCTCTATTGGTCTATCGCGAGGTCTCACAGCTGCCAGCACTGTGCCTTGCAGATACAGTCTCTGCAGCTGGTCCTTAAGGAAACTCTGTGGAATACAAGCAGTCTCGCTGCTACAGGGCAGAGTACCAATTTCATGAATTGACGTCACAATGAATGGGATGTAGGTGGAAGGGAAAATGCTCCCAGCAGAGGGGGTCCGAGGGGTCTGCCCAAATTGGTGAATAACAACCTTCCCACTCCACTGACTGGCTCTACATATGACCTCATGTTAAACTGATAGTCAAATGTCTTGTTTGGAATTGTGCACTGCAACTTCTAAGTTCATCTCTCTGGCCAGCTCTGTCACTGAGCTCTCCCTCACAACGACTGAAGCTCACTTCCTTGCCTCAACCATCCCCTCAGCATCATCAGATCCACAGAATGCAACGGATTGCAAATTGTTACAAGTCCAGAGCTACTAATGTTTTGTTTTCTCAGTCCCTCTGATGTTATGCCTCACCCCTGAACGATCACTGTGACCACGGCCTGGCCAGATTTGGCTCTCAAGCTCCTCATATTAACTTCTGGTCACCTTTTGGTCCGAGGGGTCTGCCCAAACCGGTGAAGAACAACCTTCCCACTCCACCGACGCCTCACCCCGAACAATCACTCTCAAGCTCCTCATATTAACTTCGGGTCACCTTTTGGTCTCTGTTCCCTCAGTCAAATTCTCAATGTTCAAAGTAAATACAACTCTCAGATTTGTGTTCTTGCAGGCATACTCAACAAATCCAATAAGCATAATACAATCAAAAGCCACATCGAAAAGGCCGACAACCGAAAGACAACAAGCTGCACAAATACAAAAAGACAGAAAAAAAAATAATAGTAATAAATAAGCTATAAATATCGAGACCATCAGACGAAGAGGGCTTGAAAGTAAGTCTATTAGTTGTGGGACAGTTCAATGATGGAGCAAGAGAAGTTGAGTTAGGTTATTCCCTTTGGTTCAAGAGCGCGATGGTTGAGGGGTAGTAACTGTTCCTGAACCTGGTGGTGAGAGTCCTGAGGCCCCTGTACCTTCTTCCTGATATCAACAGTGAGAAGAGAGCATGACCTGGGTGGGGGAGGGGTCTCTGATGATGGGTGCTGCTTTTTTGCGACAGTAATCCATGCAGATGTGCTCAGTGATGGGAAGGGCTTTACCTGTGATGGGCTGGGCCGTATCCACTACTTTTTGTAGGATTTTCCACTCCAGGGCTGTGATTCTGATCCCGGGCTGTGATACCATTCTTGGCAACAGTCACCAAGAGAACAGTGTCAAGGTGTCCTGTGATGAGGAGCAGCTGACGGAACCTCCCAGCATACTTGAAGAGATATTGGAAGGAGGAGTGAAATCAGTTCTGATTTATAAACAAGAGAAAATCTGCAAAAGCTGGAAATCTGAGCAACACACACAAAATGCTGGAGGAGCTCAGCAGGCCGGGCAGCATCCATGGAAAAAAAGTACATTTGACGTTTCGGGCCTAAACCCTTCATCAAGACTGAGTCATCAGAAACGTCGAATGGACTTGTTTCCATGGATGCTGCCCGGCCTGCTGAGCTCCTCCAGCATTTTGTGTGTGTTGCTTTGGCTTTATAAACAAATGCCGTTCACAACATTAGATACTTTGCAGCTACGTTACTTTAGAACTGTTGTTCCTATTGTAATTGCTGACAGGAAACACAGCGGTGAGGTCCCAAGGAGACAATAAAGAGCTGGCCTTACTTAGTAACCGAGCTTTAACAAAGGGTACCAGCCAAGTGGCAGGAGGAACAAGACGCTTCCAAGACCTGTCAGCGTAAAGGGGTAACAGAGAGTCCTGAATACAGGAGCATTGTTCTTGACAAGAACTCACAGCCTCAGATTTAGAGCGAATCGTGACCTCCTGAACCAGGAGGCCTGGCACAAGGCCATGAAAGGTAAGAGCTACATGTTTAAGAGGAGCTTCGACTTCTGGTTCCCCACCCAGGCCATCGCACCCCATTATAGTTCCTTCTCTGTTGAAGTAAATATAATCTCTACCTCTGAAAATCCACTATTACACCATCCTTAATAGAACCACAGGCACATTATTACAAAGATCAGAAGTGAGCTGCAGGGAATTCTCGATGTGCAAAAAAAAGCATATCCCTCTCCCTCCCTCCCACCCCCTCCCTCTCTCTCTCCCCTCCCCCTCCCTCTCCCTCCCCCTCGCCTCTCCCTTTCCCTCCCTGCTCCCCCTCCCTCTCCCTCCCCCTCGCCTCTCCCTTTCCCTCCCTCTCCCTCCCTCCCCCTCTCCCCCTCCCTCTCTCCCCCTTTCCCTCCCCGCTCCCCCTCCCTCTCCCTCTCTCTCCCTCCCTCCCCCTCCCTCCCTCCCCCTCTCCCCCTCCCTCTCTCCCCCTTTCCCTCCCCGCTCCCCCTCCCTCTCCCTCTCTCTCTCCCTCCCTCCATCCCCTCTCCCTCCCCTCCCCCTCTCCCCTCCCTCCCCCCTTCCCCTCTCCCTCCCCCTCTCCCTCTCCCTCTCTCTCCTCTGCCACTCACTCCATTTACAAGTAAATAAATTAGAGCAGGAGGCCATTCTACCATTTAGTAAGATTGTAGCTGATCTGCATCTTTAGAAAATGGTTTAGTCATATTTTTTAAATACTCCTTCATTTCTATACTGTGAAAAATCAATTGAATACTGAGTTCCTCCAGCATTTTGTGTGTGTTGCTGTGAAAAACCAAGCCTTCTATCATCACATCTGCACAACGCTGGGCCTGGGAAGATGTATGTTTCTGTCTCCCACTTCACACTTGCTCCCACAAGTTCACGGAAAGAGTGAATGGTGAAGAGGAAGACAGCAAGTGCCGGCATTCACACTCTCACATCTTGACTTCTGTTCAAGATGGCGCAGCTTCAGTCGACAACGTCTGGAAAGATCATGAAACCATATATTTCATTTCTTACATGGCTTTTACATTTGTTTTTCATTTTGATAGTGATTCTGGAATTGTTGGAGCCTGTGATTTGCCGTTTAGAGATCGTTTGGGTGCTGCAGAGCTTTGCAGTCTCCGAGAGGATTCCGGGAGGCAGAGGCAGTGTCCCGAACCCTCATAGGAAGAAGGCTATGGGACTGATGTTCGACTCAATTTCGCCAATTAAAGCTTCCATTGTTCATCGATTAAAGTGACAAGAGATTGAAACATCAAGGCAAATGTAGATGGTGAGCACTGGCTGACTGCCTTTTGATCGCTGGTGGGATCACTCTGCAATTGGAGAGAGGAGACTGCCTTTTGATCGCTGGTGGGATCACTCTGCTATTGGAGAGAGGAGACTGCCTTTTGATCGCTGGTGGGATCACTCTGCTATTGGAGAGTGGAGACTGCCTTTTGATCACTGGTGGGATCACTCTGTTACTGGAGAGGGGAGACTGCCTTTTGATCACTGGTGGGATCACTCTGTTACTGGAGAGGGGAGACTGCCTTTTGATCACTGGTGGGATCACTCTGCTATTGGAGAGTGGAGACTGCCTTTTGATCACTGGTGGGATCACTCTGTTACTGGAGAGGGGAGACTGCCTTTTGATCACTGGTGGGATCACTCTGCTATTGGAGAGTGGAGACTGCCTTTTGATCACTGGTGGGATCACTCTGTTACTGGAGAGGGGAGACTGCCTTTTGATCACTGGTGGGATCACTCTGCTATTGGAGAGGGGAGACTGCCTTTTGATCACTGGTGGGATCACTCTGTTACTGGAGAGGGGAGACTGCCTTTTGATCACTGGTGGGATCACTCTGCTATTGGAGAGGGGAGACTGCCTTTTGATCACTGGTGGGATCACTCTGCTATTGGAGAGGGGAGACTGCCTTTTGATCACTGGTGGGATCACTCTGCTATTGGAGAGGGGAGACTGCCTTTAGATCACTGGTGGGATCACTCTGCTATTGGAGAGGGGAGACTGCCTTTTGATCGCTGGTGGGATCACTCTGCTATTGGAGAGGGGAGACTGGTTTTTGATCGCTGGTAGGATCACTCTGCTATTGGAGAGGGGAGACTGGTTTTTGATCGCTGGTGGGATCACTCTGCTATTGGAGAGGGGAGACTGCCTTTTGATCGCTGGTGGGATCACTCTGCTATTGGAGAGGGGAGACTGGTTTTTGATCGCTGGTAGGATCACTCTGCTATTGGAGAGGGGAGACTGGTTTTTGATCGCTGGTGGGATCACTCTGCTATTGGAGAGAGGAGACTGGTTTTTGATCGCTGGTGGGATCACTCTGCTATTGGAGAGTGGAGACTGCCTTTTGATCACTGGTGGGATCACTCTGCTATTAGAGAGTGGAGACTGCCTTTTGATCACTGGTGGGATCACTCTGCTATTGGAGAGAGGAGACTGCCTTTTGATCGCTGGTGGGATCACTCTGCTATTGGAGAGGGGAGACTGCCTTTTGATCGCTGGTGGGATCACTCTGCTATTGGAGAGGGGAGACTGGTTTTTGATCGCTGGTAGGATCACTCTGCTATTGGAGAGGGGAGACTGGTTTTTGATCGCTGGTGGGATCACTCTGCTATTGGAGAGAGGAGACTGGTTTTTGATCGCTGGTGGGATCACTCTGCTATTGGAGAGTGGAGAGTGCCTTTTGATCACTGGTGGGATCACTCTGCTATTAGAGAGTGGAGACTGCCTTTTGATCACTGGTGGGATCACTCTGCTATTGGAGAGAGGAGACTGCCTTTTGATCACTGGTGGGATCACTCTGTTACTGAAGAGAGGAGACTGCCTTTTGATCGCTGGTGGGATAACTCTGCTATTGGAGAGAGGAGACTGGTTTTTGATCGCTGGTGGGATCACTCTGCTGCCGGAGAGAAAAGGGCCTGCTACAACACCCGGAGAACGTTATTCAGGTTTTCTGTGTTTTGGATATGAACTTGGACTATAGACTTTTTTTTCAGTCTTATAGTTTTTTATATTCTGTGTTTTTCACCTTATTTTTTTTTGGGTTATTATGTGTGCGGTGGGGCGGGGGGGGGAGATCTGGGGGTCAATATGCCTGTTCTGCTTGTGTTTGTTTTTTCTGTGCAGGGAGGGGAGATTTGGGATTGATGATCTTGCTGTTGTTCTTCTCTTTCTTGGTTCCATGGCTAGCCAAAGAAGAATAAACTCAGAATTGTACAGTTTGATAATAAATTACCCTTGAATCTTTGCACACACACACACACACACACACACACACACACACACACACACACACACTCTCTCTCTCTCTCTCTCTCTCTCTCTCTCTCTCTCTCTCACAATATGAGGACCCTCTCACACAGAATTTGAGCACACACACTTGCAGAAGCAAGACAGTATACATAACTGTCATGCTAGTGAAAAAAACTTTCGGGAGCAATATGTGAGGAGGGAGTGGAGTGTAGGCTAATAGTATAAATCTGTCACTCAGTGACAAATGCAGCCTTTTTGTAGCCTACTTCTAAATCTGAAAGAGCACACTTAGACGAAGCGCAAAACACTCTTCAATTATTCACCAATTTCCATTCGCTCCCGTTCCACACTGAGGCCTTTATCACTCACCCTTCCCCCGGCCCTCCAGCTCCAGCTGTGTGACCTGTGAATTAATGTTTTCCACATGAACGCTGTGTAAAACACACACACACCACACACACACACACACACACACACACACACACACACACACACTCCACACACACACACACACACACACACACTCACACACACACACACACTCACACACACACACACACACAGACACACACACACACACCCCACACACACACACACACACACTCACACACACACACACACACACACACACACACCCCACACACACACACACTCACACACACACACACACACACACACACACACACACACACACACACACCCCACACACACACACACACACACACACACACACACACACACACACACACACACACACACACACACACGTTCAATTAAACTAGAATGTGAACATTCATCATTTTTCCACATAAACTGCAGAGGAACTGTGTAGAGTCACACTGTGAGTAACCCTTGCCCTATAGAACAAACAGCATATCACAGTTACTCAGCAAGTAACCCTTACCCTGCTGAACAAACAGTAACTCCATAGAAACCACCACAAGAGAAGATGAGAGCCACTAAATGCTGTCAAAACTGAAACCTTGTTAGACCTCGACCTTTAAATGCCTATGGAGTACAAGACGGGAAATCCCATGTAATCCTGATAGCAGGTTAAGAGAACTTTACTAACTGGTTTTCTTATCACTGAGCTGTTCAGGCTATGTCGAGAAAATGATAATGTTTGACATTGCCTGGTGTTGTGTTTCATAACTTCAAAACTAATTCAAAGCAAGACATGGGAGTCCGAAATACCAGTCTAACTTCATGTTTACTTTAAGCGAGGCATACACGTATTACATGGTAGCGTGATGACATATGCATTTAACATACTTTACATATAACCTGTAAAATCACTTATTTAGGCAAACAAGAATGCCTAATCAACCTATATATATATAAAACACACACAAAAGATTACTTTATTATTATTATTTTAACATTAAATACATGTGACCATTTTTAACTTTTTAAAAGTTAATATTTTCTATAGCTTATGTGGAATTGTAATTCCTGGAAATAAAGAAGAACAGATTAATTTTGAGGGGCATAGATAGGACTTTTAATAGGGAACTTTGCCCCATATAAGAAGATCCGAGGTGTAATCTGGAATGCACTGTCTGACTGTGGAGATGTTCATGACATTAACAAAATATTTTAAGTGAGTACCTGAATCAGCAGATCACAGAAAACTACAGACTAAGTGGTGGTAAATGCTGGTTATACAAAGGTAGTTAATGATCAGATGACTTGATGGGCAGAAGGGTCTACTTCTGTGTTTCATGCTGCAGTATTGAAAGGGAAGTAGAGGAGACATTAAAGGGATTAAAACCAGACAAAAATCCTCCTAAAACTGCTGCCCGCGTCTCAGGCTACCTACAGAAACAATGCACATAAAAAGGAGTTCTTCCAAAATTCTCTGTCAGTCACAGCCAGATGCAAGGTAGCAACTAAAATGCCAATATTTAGGGAAGCAGGGAGAGAAGAAGACAATAGAAGCCAATCTTTGATTTGTGAAGGCAAAGTATTTCTTGCAAGTATCTTGTTCACTGAAGTCTTGCTAAGATAAAATATCTGATCAAAATGAGATTCATGAATTTTGTTCCTATGCATTGCTGAGGGAAGAGAGGGGCACATTATTCATTATAGCAGAAAATAAGTTCGGAAATTGAATTTGCAAACCCTAAAGACACAATGGTGTCAGAACGCAAATCTGAACCTTGTAAATCGAGGAAAACCAGTACAGAATGTTTGGCAGCAGTTTCAGCAGTTGGCAAAATGCTGGAATCCATTGGGGTTACTAGGCACACCTACACGTTGCCATTTAACCTCCCTCCCCCACAGCCAGTCATTGAGATGTAGGATCAGCATCAGGGGTAAACCCCCATAGAAACAGGAGAGGCAGAGGTCAGAAGAGCTGGAGCTGTGAGACAGTTGCCTTACCTGCCACACCACTCTGCCACATGTACTGTGACATTAGACACTTGAGAGGTTAAATCAGCAAAACAAAATACCATTTAAACCAGCAGAACCCAATTAGTGTTTCTTTGGTCAACTGGGTCTGGGCGTCCTTGTACATGAACTTCTAGGTAACGCAAGCAGTTAGGCAGATGGCGTAAAATGCCAGAAAGCAAGACATTAATTCCCCTCTGATTTAGAGTATTGTGAAGTTTAATTTTGCTCAGTCCTTAAAGAAGGGCACACGGATTGTAAAGAAGCATATACTAGGCCAGTGTTGACTCACAGGTATGATTCCAGCAATGAGCAGGTTATCCAATGAAGAAGTAACGGCCTTTTCATATTAGAATGTCGAAGAATAAGAGGTGATCTGATTGAGACACAGGATTTGACAGAGTCAATACCACTAAGCTGCTTTCTCCAACTGGAGGGTGGTCTCTGAAGACGTGTCATTTGCAAATCGACATGAGTACAATTTTCTTTTCACACAGAATGGTGTAAATCCTCTTCAAGGGCAGCACACTTAGATATCGAGTATATTTAAGGGTGAGATAGATCATTGTTTTGATTTCACAGAATCAGAGTCCGCGAGAACTTCAGGTCAAACATCAGTGGTAATAATGAATTACAGAGTTGGCTCGAAGACGCCATTTTGGACACTCCTGCTTCTCGAGTTAATAGGATTTTAGAGCAGTAGGATTACCTGCAATACCCTGGCCAACGTCTACCTTTCAGAGATCATTACAAAACCAGATAATCTCGTCATTACGTTTTTGGTGTCCTCAATTGCAAATAATACTTTATTCACTATAAAGTGGATGCACAGGGTGCAATGAGAATGTTATTCTTTCCTTCATGTACTTAACTTTACAAATGTACACACACACACACACACACACACACACACACACACACACACACACACACACACACACACACACACACACACACACACACACACACACACACACACACACACACATACAGAGCCATACATAAAAACTCCAGTGATACAAACTGTTGACAAGCACAATTCATTATTGATTGAAAGATGCAACAAATACCATAGATCCAACCCATGATATCTTCTCACAGTTACCATCAGGAGGTACGGAAGACTGAAGTCCCACACCAACAGGTTCCAGAATGGCTACTTCCCTTCAGTCATGGGTTCTTGAACCGACTCACACAACACTAAACTCTATAGCAGTGGTTTCCAAAGTGGGCAAAATCACTCCCCCCAGGGGTGGTGGGAGTTTCTAAAGGGGATGATGGGAGAGGGGCACTCGATACTAAGGGGGGCAGCTGAGGGATTACAGGTTTAAGGAATGAATTACTTAGCAATTATAAGCATTTGATTCTTAGAGCCTCACAATTGATCAGAACAATCACATGATCACCTCATCTCTTGCTAACACATGTTTATCTTAGACTTTGTTCAAAGCACATTATAGTTGTTGAACTTGGCAAATGACGTGAGATCTAGGCTGAAGAAATCATGTTATTTCTGGGCTGGCCCCAGCATTATTGCCATTCACTACTGAAGTACCGTATTAGCTAGTCCAATTCCCAGTGACACCATTCCTGTGAATTAGGATACGGCATTCAATGGGGTAAAGTTCAGAATCTTCCCTTATAAACGGCCTTAACCACATTTCTTCAGCCCGCGACCCAACCGAGATATCGCTGCCTCACTTTATGTACTTTCAGGCAGTTAGCAAAGCTTTGCCTAAGCTAGGATGACATCATCGAACATAGAACAGTACAGCACAGTACAGGCCCTTCGGCCCACAATGTTGCGCCAACCCTTAAACCCTGCCTCCCATAAAACCCCCCCACCTTAAATTCCTCCATATACCTGTCTAGTAGTCTCTTAAATTTCACTAGTGTATCTGCCTCCACCACTGACTCAGGCAATGCATTCCACACACCAACCACTGAGTAAAAATCTTCCTCTAATATCCCCCTTACCTTAAAACCTTGTCCTCTTGTATTGAGCAGTGGTGCTCTGGGGAAGGGGCACTGGCTGGCCACTCTATCTATTCCTCTTAATATCTTGTAGTCAGCCCTCCTTATCCATGGGGGATTGGTTCCGGGACTCTCCCCCCCCCCCCCCACGGATACCAAAAAACGCGGATGCTCAAGTCCCTTATTTAAACTGGCTCAATGAAGTGGATCTTAGGACCCAGCGGAACCCCTGACCTTATTTATCCTGGCTCAGTGCGGTGGTCTTCAGGACCCAGCGGAACCCCTGACCTTATTTACCCTGTCTCAGTGCGGTGGTCTTTAGGACCCAGCGGAACCCCTGACCTTATTTACCCTGTCTCAGTGCGGTGGTCTTTAGGACCCAGCGGAACCCCTGACCTTATTTACCCTGTCTCAGTGCGGTGGTCTTTAGGACCCAGCGGAACCCCTGACCTTATTTACCCTGTCTCAGTGCAGTGGTCTTTAGGACCCAGCGGAACCCCTGACCTTATTTACCCTGTCTCAGTGCGGTGGTCTTTAGGACCCAGCGGAACCCCTGACCTTATTTACCCTGTCTCAGTGCGGTGGTCTTTAGGACCCAGGGGAGCCCCTGACCTTATTTATCCTGTCTCAGTGCGGTGGTCTTTAGGACCCAGCGGAACCCCTGACCTTATTTACCCTGTCTCAGTGCAGTGGTCTTTAGGACCCAGCGGAACCCCTGACCTTATTTACCCTGTCTCAGTGCGGTGGTCTTTAGGACCCAGCGGAACCCCTGACCTTATTTATCCTGTCTCAGTGCGGTGGTCTTTAGGACCCAGCGGAACCCCTGACCTTATTTATCCTGTCTCAGTGCGGTGGTCTTTAGGACCCAGGGGAGCCCCTGACCTTATTTACCCTGTCTCAGTGCAGTGGTCTTTAGGACCCAGCGGAACCCCTGACCTTATTTACCCTGTCTCAGTGCGGTGGTCTTTAGGACCCAGGGGAGCCCCTGACCTTATTTATCCTGTCTCAGTGCGGTGGTCTTTAGGACCCGGCGCAGCTCTGAATCTGCAGCGTTTCTGTTCATGAAAATAATCACGATCGCGATTGAAAACAAAGTGGAAGTAATAAAGCGATCAGAAAGAGGTGAAACGCCATCGGTCATCGGAAAAGAGCTAGACTAAGTCGGTCAATGATCAGAACAATTTTAACAGATAATGTGAAAGGCCCTGCCCCGATGAAAGCTACAATTATTACTAAGCAACGCAGTGGTTTGATTATTGAAATACATACGTTTCTTAAGTGTTTTGTATGCACAGAAAGGTAAAATATATACTATATACTAAGACAAACGTTTGACTAACTGACGCTAAATAATACCGGATGTACCTGCTCCAACTGCTGTACTTTTAAATCGTCTCTAGATTACTTATAATACCTAATACAATGCAAATGCTATGTAAATAGTTGGTATACTGTATTGTTTAGGGAATAATTACAAGAAAAAAATGGTCTGTACATGCTCAAACAACAAGTGCTGGAGAGAGAACTTCCGGGTTTTCCCAATCCGCAGTTGGTCGAATCTGTGCATGCAGAATCCGCGGATAAGGAGGGCTGACTGTATACCTCTGTCATGTCTCCGCTCATCCTCCTCCTCTCCAAAGAGTAAAGCCCTAGCTCCTTTAATCTCTGATCCTAATGCATACTCTCTAAACCAGGCAGCATCCTGATAAATCTCCTCTGTACCCTATCCAATGCTTCCACATCCTTCCTATACTAAGGCAACCAGAAATGGACACAGTACTCCAAGTGTGACCTACCAGAGTTTTATAGAGCTGCATCATTACCTCGCGACTCATAACTCTATCCCTCGACTTATGAAAGCTAACACTCCATAAGCTTTCTTAACTCCCCTATCTACCTGTGAGGCAACTTTCAGGGATCTGTGGACATGTACCCCCAGATCCCTCTGCTCCTCCACACTACCAAGTATCCTGCCATTTACTTTGTAACTTTCCCCTTTAATGATCACAGAACTTGAGGTTGGACTTAAACAACAGGCGATTGATCATAATAGTTAATCCATTATGAAAATGGCAGAAGCAGTTGAAAAGGAAGTGTAGACAATATCCAGCATCTGAAGATTTTCTCTTGTTTGTACACAGTATAGAGTGGAATGTCTGAAATATAGGCTTATACCAGTATCAAGCAACCAACAGCAGCTAATGTGTCTGTTGTGTGAAGAAGTATTTACAAGTGAGACAATGAGATCATCCAGGCTTCTTAAACATTTGTTGAGATCATACTCTAATAAAACAAATAAGAACCTGGTTTATTTTCAGTTGTTTCATGAAAACTTTCAGAAATGGAAAACACTTCAAAACCCTTTTGCCAGCACTTCACAACAAAACAGTGATGGTTTGTGTGCTTCATACATTTCATTGCTCATTGCTAAATCTGGAAAGCCCGATACAATTGGAGAAGGACTGATTCTGCCAGCAGTAAGGGAGTTTCTGAGTACGGTTTTACACAAGTCATCAGACCAAATAATTAAAGTAATTCCACTCAGCAACAACTCTGTTGAAAGATGAAATGTCTGAGAATGTGGAAGTACTTAGGACAAAAGAATTCACCCTTTATTTGGATTAGTTAACTTTGCCAGGCTTTCCTGCTTGGTTACGTTTGCTTCATGAAAGATGAAAACATGGTTCAAGAATTGTTATTTACAAGGGAAATAGAAACAGATACAAAGGAGGGGGGTCAATATTTCAGGTTGTTGAGTTGTTTTTCAAAGAGGAGGACATTGTGTTCACCAACAGGTGGGACACTATCAATGACAGGACACAACGTGGGATTATTAGTTCTTGAAAAATGCTGTTATCTAACAAATTTACCATTCACTGTATAATTCACAGACAACAACTTGTTGCAGAAAGCCTAAGTAATCGGCTGCACAAATGATTAAATACTATAATCACAGCAGTATATAAAATCAAGTCTCTATTCTTGACTATTTCAAGAGCTTTGTATTGAGAATGATGAACCATTTGAACGTTTGCTGTTGCACACAGAACTCAAATGGCTCTCAGAAGTACACTGCCTAAGAGTCTTTTATGCACTTTTGTGCAACTGTGATAAAACTCTTTGAAGACTCATTTCATTCAGTAAACAACTCAAGAATATTAGGCATTAGATTGCTTATTTGTCAGTTTCACACAGTTTAATGTAACCATTCCTCAATTGCAAGGACTTAGCAAAGACAAATCAGTTGTCTCAACATTTCTGTCCATGTTAATCCTATTTAAGTGTAACAATAGCTACCACGACCTCTTCCAGTTTCTGGGCCTCACTGAGTTGGAAGAAAACCTGATGATGATCTTCAAGTACACTGTACCCACCTGAGTGTGCTGCATAAAAACATGTCAGAGAGAGTTCAGGATCTTCTATCAATCCAGATACCAGATTGGATAATAAATATATTCCTAAACACTTGTAATCAGGAATGGAGGAGGAACTGATCTCACTACAAATTGACTTTGAGCTGAAGCCAAGGTTCAAAAAATTATAACAAGACTTTTTGGTTGCAAAAAGAATTTTCTCAATGCTATCCTGCACTGTGGAAAATGGTCAAAATGTTCTTTATTGCTTTCCAACATCATATTTAGTGGAGCATGATTTCAGCACAGTCGCCCAAATTCTTTCAAAGCAACGAAACAGACTGCAAATCTCTGAACATGGGGATCTGAGACTCCTTTTCAGCGACATTCAGCCTGATGCTGGAGAAGCTGATAGCACTGCACCCAGCCCAGCCACCTCACTGAAAGGTGAAAAAGCAATGAAGTCGTGAATAGTTGCACTATTAACATATGCTCTAAAATTTTTGATGAAAATTGTCTTTACTGTAATTTTTGTTTTTTTGTTTTTTTTTGCTTTAAATAGATTTGAATAATTTTTGCAATTATATTACTACTTTGAATTTGCAGTTCCTAGTTTTATTCACTGTGCATCATAAATGAAAATTCTTTATAGCTTTTATGTTATAGCCAGAAAGGGAAAGGGGGGCATTGAGGGTGTGGTCTGGGAGCCAACAATGCCCATACATATTTGGAAGCTACTGCGTTGGAGTGTAGCCAAATTATGACCACTTTGGTCACTTTACACTTAGATTATTTTTGTTCTAATTGTGTTCTTTCTTGTAAAGATTGCGTTTAATGTATAAGGGGTGATTAATAAGTTCATGGCCTAAGGTAGAAGGAGTCAATTTTAGAAAACCCAGCACATTTATTTTTCCTACATTTACACACTTAGTCCAGCAGTCGTGGAGCATACGGATCTTGAACCTCCAGAAAGTGTCCACAGCAGGGTGATTGATAAGTTTGTGGCCTAAGGTAGAAGGAGATGAGTTATACAGCACTCATTGCATGCACATGCAGTTCAACTCTGAGTGATTATGCAGAACGTTTGAAGTTAATAACTCATCTCCTTCTACCTTAGGCCACAAACTTATCAATCATCCCTCATACATTCGTTTCTCTTGTGAATGGTGCTTATTGATGTGACGGTGATGCAGCTGAAAGTTAAGTTTTTCATTGCACTTGTGCATATAACAATAAAGTGACTTTGATCTTGTGATGCCAGGATGGACGAACACAGTTTACAGAAATCACCATACAAACACTCACCCTGATGGGTAGGCCACCAACCCCGTCTTCGAGTCACATGCAAGCCCACTGCTTCCAGAGACTGTGATACCCAGAACCTTCTCCAAAGTCACCTGTGAAGCAAAAAAGCACCAGTTGCAGATTATGACAAGAAGGAGACTGGCTATGATCATGTGCTTACAGTGATTATATGTCAGCTGCATTAGGTTAGGGGAGTTACACCAAACAGTTCATCTTCTGCTTTGGTCTGGAGATCAACTACAGCAATCATAATCTGTGATGCAGTCAAATTTGACAAGGCATTATCACCACTTTCTACCATTTTTGTTTGTAAATCTATTTCAGCCAAAACTTGAACCAAGTTACATACTCTTGTCCTTGTTAACAACTCAATACCTAACTGCCTTCAAATTTCTTATCCTTGTGTACAAATCCCAGAACAATCTCATCTCTAACTAACTTTGTAACCTCTACTACCGGTCCCTTGTGCACCCGGTGATCTTCTTCCCCCGGTTATCGTGGTAGTGCTTTAGGCTACCTAGTATCCAAATTCCAAAAATCCCACCCCTACCCTTACCTGCCTCTCATTTATCACCGCTCCTTGGTTCAGTCTCCTTGAATAATCTGGGTTAAATTTCTACATGATTAAGTCAAATGCCTTGGGATCTCTTATTCTGTTGAAAGCAGCACTTAATCACGTTATTGTTAAGACCAGCACTTTGCAACAACAGCATAGCATTCACTTGAGAGGTGGTTCAGACACCACAATAGGTGACATATCCAACTTCAAAGTTCAAAGTAAATTGATCATCAAAGTACTTATATGTCACCATTTACAACCTCAAGATTCATTTTCTTGTGGGCATACTCAAAAACCCAGAATAGAATAGTAACTGTTTTAGGATCAATGAAAGACTGCACCAACTTGGGCATTCAATCAGTGTGCAAAAGTCAACAAACTGTGCAGATACAGAAAGAAAGATATAATAATAATAACAACAAATAAATAAAGAAGAAATATTGAGAACATAACGAAGAGTCCTTGAAAGTGAGTCCACAGATTGTGGGGATATTTCAATGACTGGGCAAGTCAAGTTGAGTGATGCTCTTGAAGCAATGTCATAAGGTGTTAAGAACATCCTCCAGAAGATCCCATGAATGCTTCAGTAAATTGTTCTTCCATCTTACAATAAACAGGGGAGTCTATCAAACCCATTGGATCCATGCTAATTCCTGGAAGAAGTGTCCCACACCCCTTCATGTCTCAATCCCCCTCTCTCCTTCATTAACTGACCCACTTTGCCATTAACCTGCACTAACAGACCATCTTTGGTGGCCAATGAAGCTCCTGACTGATCTTTGGAATGAGAGGCAACAGGTGCAGCCATAGAGAGAACAGAGAGCAACTGAGATCAGGAGCAAACCCGGGTCCCTAGACTGCGAAGTGGGGGAGGGGGGCTCACGGCTGTGGCACCAAACCCCCTTTCTGCTCCGCCTCCAAATCAATACTTGCAACAAGCTGCTCAGAAGGCATGTCACAAGGGCAGCAAATTCTCTTTCACAAAATTAGTCAATGAAAGACTTTGGTCAAAACCATTGCATCTCATTCAATAGTAACCATGACAACAACACAGTATTAGTTGAGAACAGTGCTCTCATTTACAATGACTGATAACTGGCCCACCAGGCAAATGCATGTTGGTGCCAAAAGCTTGGCACCAAGACAGACACAGCCTGCGCTCCCTGGTTGGTATTAAAACAGCAACACCGAAACACTCTCCAAGGGCTCAACGGTCCACATACTGTATCTCCCTGACTTCCTGAGGTCATAATGCAATTAAATAATCTGCTACCTAACCATAATCCTGAAATGGGGGAACATCCAATTTGCCACAAACTCTGTTTGTGCTGACTCTTTGCCCCAGTCCTGGTTTGCCTACAGACAGAGGAATGAAATCAGCAGTTTAAAGTCATCTTGTGGAGAGATCAGTTGGTCCTCCATCCTTTCGGTTCATTCCTCATTACAAGTGTTCAGGAATGGATTTACTGTAATGCCCAATCTGGAATTTGGATCGAGTGAAGATACTGAATCTCTCTGACATGTCTTTATGCAGCTCACCCAGGTGGGCACAGCACACTTGAAGATCATCTTCTGAAGTTCCTTCTTTCTCTTCCAATTCAGAGCGCTCAGAAATTGGAAAAGGTTGCAAAGATCGAGAAGACTGGAAAGCCAGGATAAGGTAGAACAAGAGATGAAAAACAAACACACAGTGATGCCTCGTGCAAGGGACATTTCTGAGGATGACGATTTTGAAAGAGACACAAAGCTGCAGATACTGGAAAAACAAACTGCTGGCGGAACTTAGCGGGCCGACCTACACCTCTGGAGGAAAAGGAACAGTGGACATTCCAGGCCAAAGCCCTGCGTCAGCCCCCCCTCATACAGTTGCTGCTCAGAACACTGAGGTCCTCTAAGCTGAGTTCACAAGGAAGGTGTCATCACCAATTCTCCATGAGACGTTGGGCTAACCAGGTTTACTGGTTTCCCCACCGCTCTTAAGTAATCAAGTGACAAGTCCAATTTTCCAAATGTTCATTGCAGATCAAGAGAACTTTGGAATATTGGAGTTTCTGCAGTATTCTCCGCACTTCCTTAAAAATCCCGGGATGAAAACTAGCTGATCCTGGAGAATTCTCATTTTCATGCATTTTTTTCTTTCCTATATTTAATATACACTAATTATAGCAATGCTTCAGTCATAATTACTTTGAGCCAGAAATATTAATAAGTGCTTTTTAAAATGTTAATTATTCATGAAATGCTGCTGTTTAACACGTCTCCTTTGGCCTTTGTTTTTATCACCATTATCAACAATGAAGCACTTTCCTCAATGTTCCTTTTCTTCTAATTTTATATAAAAAATACAACTTTTGTTATCCCTTACACAATTTTCACATGTTCCATTCTGTTCTTTGTATTTCCTTCTACTTAGAGGGTCTATGAAATATTTCCACTTTTCCATACCTCCTGTGTAAGATGCATTGCCTGACACCCATGCCTGGACAAGAACAGCCCTTATCTATCAGCTGTCTATGGCACAATACATTCAATACTGACAGAGATACCTCCTCTGTTCTAGACTCCTCCTCAACATTGTATGAACTTCTTCCCAAAATTAAAAAAAATCTTCCAGAAGCATTATTGCTTCACTGGCCTCTGACACCAGCAATTTGGAGGTCATGGCATGACCCTTCCCCTCGTTTATATACATGAACAATTCACCAGACACTAACCAAACTAAGGAGGCAGGAATTTCTGTTCATCCACCAAGATGTCATCATTGGTCAACAGATAGGGTTCGAGGATGCCATTGCAGACGGGGAGGTTCAGGGCCAGGGGCAATCAAATATTGACAGGAGAACATAAGAGAACATTCATGTGGAAACCACACAGCAAATCATGCGCAGGGTGGGAAGGATGGAGAGAGACACACCGCCTGATATTGGTTCAAACATTATAGAGAGAGAGCAGAAAGAGAAATGAAAGGGAGTGTATGAGTGATGGCAAAAGAGACTCTGTGTGTGTGTGTGTGTGTGTGTGTGTGTGTGTGTGTACACGCACGTGCATGTTCAGGACAGAGAGGGACGTATCTGAATTAGAGAGAGATAAGAATAGAGACTGCAGCAGGAACATGGAGACTAGAGCAACAGCCAGCCAGCCAGGATGGGAACTCAGTGATATACACAGCTTAAAGTTGAGGTAGAGGACAAGAAACACACAGGATCAGTGGTGCAGACTGCTCAGCCTAACGAGACTGCAGGTTTGTGCCTGATGACTCCGTTCAACTCAAGGCATCTGTTCACATACGATCCTCCCACAGATTTCATCACTCTCCCCAGCACACCCCCTCAGCTAAATCACATGTAACCAGCGACTGTTCTTTGGGAGTTGCAAAGGGTGATTTACCGTACCTGTCCTGAGGGGAAAAACACTTAATCCCGATATAAAAACAACAGGAGGCAGCCAAGAATTTTCAGCCCTGCAGGCTGAAAGTGTGTGTGTGTGTGAACATTCCCTCGTTAATCTTTTTTTTTGCATTATATATTTATTTTTGCAATTAACAGATGCTTTATGTATTTCCACTGTACTGCTGTCAGAAAATGACAAACTCCATGTCATATAAGTCCGTGATAATAAATCTGATTCTGATTTTTTAATATTTGCAAATTAGGTAAAGTGGAAAATTCGTAGCAATGAAATTGGTGTTAAGAATGTGGACATGGCATGTCAAGCATCACCCACACCAAAAGTGTACATATGGGGCCGAATGGTACAGTCATTTAACCAGGACTCTGTCTAGAAACAAGTGTAGGGGAAAGTCTGTTACCAGGGCAACTAACTTCCTAAGCAGCCTCTGGAACACTTCACCAGGGTCTACAGGCATTAACACAACCCTCTCACTGCAATAGGGGGGTTCTCTATGAGAAACCCACCTCCAGGTAAATGCTTCGTTTGTTTATTTCATCTTCTCCTTTAAAATTAATTTCCAGCAGTTTAAATGTAATATATTTTTTTAAATTATTGAATCCTATTTGAATTGTTTTTCACAACTCAGACTCACCTAGAAAACAATTACAGATCTTTTGATTAAAGTGCTCTCCAGCGTTAAGGAACAGGGGCTGAGAATCTGCCATCCGAGGCCTAGTTGCTGCTCTGCAACCCAGCCCTTCACAGCAACTGTTCCCATGGAGGAGGAGTGCTGAATGCAGTACCCCAGACAAGGTTGAGCAGATTCAACCTGAGAGAATAGTGAGCCGCTCAGCATCTGTCACGAGTGTGGGTCGACGCATGCTTTGGGAAAATGGAGGCTTCTACAGAGACATAGGAGCATAATTGGGCCATTTGGCCCCTTGAGTCTGCTCTGCTATTCCATCATTGCTAATTGCTATCCCCTCTCAGTCCCGTTCCCCTACCTTCTCCCCGTAATCTTTGATGCTTTTACGAATCAAGAAAGAACGTACAGTATCTTTTTCCTCAGGGTTGGAGAATCAAGAACCAGAGAGGGCACAGGTTTAAGGTGAGAAGGAAAGGAGATTTAACAGGGGCAACTCCTTCCACGCAGAGGGTGGTCCGTTTATGGGACAAGCTGTAACAGGAATTGGCTGAGGGAGGTACATTAACAACATTTAAGAGACTCTTGGACAGATAAATGCATAGGAAAAGTTTGAGGGATATGAGTCAGCAGCCAAATGAGACTCATTAAGATGGGAATCTTGTTCGGCAGGAACTGGATGGGCAGAGGGCCTGGTTCTTTGCTGCTGCTCTGTGACTCTGCGACATTCACCAGCACAGGGCAGCGTTCAGTGAAGGCACCTGTCTTGCTGACCTCGCGTACTCCAGTCGCCAGCTCGCTGCTGTCCTCCACAGCCCCCGGGGCCACCGCGCCCTCCGCCCAGGCATTGATGTTGGTTTATTATTGTTGCATGCACCCACAGTGGAAAGTGCTTGTTTTGTGTCCCATCTGAGCAGCTCATGTCACACATAATTACACCAAGGTGTTAAAAAGGAAAACCGTATGCAGAATATAGCTTTGCAGTCACAAAGTGCAGAGCAGGTACATGACAGAGCAGACAAGCAGGTTGAACCATTTGTCATCAGGGCCGTTCAAAAGCCTGATAACAGTGGGACAGAAGCTTTGCTTGAGTCTAGCAGTTTGTGGTCTCCAGCTTTGACATCTACTGGAGAGGAGAGGAAAGAGAATGACTGGGCTCGGAAGGCTCCTGGTTACTCTGGCTGCTCCCAGAGGAAGTGTAGAAACAGCCGATGGAGAGGAGGCTGGTATGTGCGATGGACTGGGCTGTGTCCACAACTCTCTGCAATTTCTTCCCATTCTTGGGCAGAGGAAGATGCCGTACCAGGGTGTGACGCATCAGGAGAGCATGCTTTCTAAAGTGTTTCTTTAAAAACTGGTAGGTCATCTGCTGAATTTCCTGAGGATGTACAGGCAACAGTATGCTTTCTTGGCTGTAGGGTCAATATGGTTGGACCAGGACAAGTTGATGATAGTTAAACCTAGGAATTGACGCTCTCAACCATCTCCACCTCTGCATACAGGATTCTAATGGCTTGATCTTTCCCCAAATACGCCGCCAATCTGTATCTCTGATGTTGATTGATAGTTCATAACAATAACTCTCCTTTACATAGTTCCATTGAATGCTGGAAACACTCAGTAGACCAGGCAAATTCTTTCGAAAGACAAACAGAGTTAAAACTGCAGGTTGACGACTTCTCATCAAAACTGGTTCAATATTGTGAGCCACAATATTCACTCTCCACAAATGCTGCCTGACCTGCTGAGTACTCCCAGCAATCTCTCTTCTCTTTTCAGATGATTAGCGTCAGAAGTATTTGGTGTCGTGCTAGTGGCGCAGTGAAATATCCCAAGGTCCTGCACTGGAGTTTTCGTTAGACAACACCTGGCACTGGGCCCGGGGAAAGTAACAGCAGTACAGCCCAGCAAGTGTTTGGAGAAAATGGTAGATATGATGGGAGGAACAAGGTAGTACTGGACGGAGAGACAATTCACAGTGAGGAGCAAGGCACTGGGACAAGGTTTAGGACACAATGGCAGTGTTCCAGATGAGGTCAAGCTTATGGAAGGGGCAAGACGTCCTCTCTTTGGCCTGCCGTGAAACTGAGCAGTAGATATAAAGTGTGACATTCATTACTGGCTGTTTTGCAACAAAATCTGGTTGGTGACGTTATTGGAGTTGGT
>NW_026780527.1:7500-32893 GCF_030144855.1 Hypanus sabinus | reverse complement strand
GAGAGAGAGAGAGAGGAGAGAGAGAGGGAGCCTAGCCAAATGAGTATTCGCTGGGACTGTGTTTTGAAAACAACAGAACTATTTGATGGGAGAGTGCATGAGGAGCTTCACTCTGTCCGTTACCCGCCGAGTCTGTTTGATCAGACGGTTCGGAGGGATGTTTACTTTCCACTTGTCGCCTGGAATGTGCGATGGGCGGGTGTGAAAGGATGGGGCAAAGCAATATTGTTCTAACTCTGTTTCAAAGCATCTTGAAATAAATTCAAAAGAGCAAGAGTAATGTGTCATATATCCACACCAGAGTGAAGCACCCTCCACTCCATCCGATTTCATATATCGGGGGTCAGACACCCAGATAAGCTCCGTCCACACCGTCCTACCACATTCTCTCAGGCTCATTCACAGATTGAATCTCCCTCCACACTATCCCATCACACACTCCCGGGGTCAGCCACAGAGTGATTATTCCTCTACACGGTCCCATCAAACACTCCCGGGGTCAGACACAGAGTGAATCTCCCTCCGCACCGTCCCATCACACTCCCACAGTCAGGCACAGAATGAATCTCCGTCCACTCCGTCCCATTACACACTTGCAGCGTCAGACCTGGAGTGAAGCTCTCCTGCGCACGGTCCGACCACCCTCCCCGGGATTGGAAACACAGTGAAGCTCCGACAACTGAGTCTCAGCGCGCAGTCCAGGAGTCAGACACAGAGTTAAACCGACGCTTCACAGTACGATAAATCCCTGCCTCTCACCAGTCAGCAGTTCCTGTAGAGTATCACCGGTAATAAGTGTGTGTGCGACCAGAGGCAGAACAGTGTATGGACGGGGAGCTGAGGGAGGACTGTGAAGGGGTGTTGAGTTTGCAGTCACTGGGAGAAAGGGGGTGAGAAACCAAACAACCGGCCGGTACAGAAAGAGACTAAGAGAAACTGAGAACAGAGAGATCGATATCCAGTTTCAAGTGCAGAATTAACACCAAAGCTGTGGAGGGACCTTGACCATGTATCTGACCCCGAGTATTATGATGGGATCATGTGAAGGGAGATTCTTCCTGTGTCTGATCCCGGGATTGAGTGATTAGACGGTGTGGAGCGAGATTCACCATATGTCTGACACAGGGAGTGTGTGATGGGACAATGTGGGGGGAGGTACATAGAAACATAGAACACTACAGCACTGTAAAGGACCTTCACCCCTCTATGTTATGCCGAACAATCTAATCCTTAAAAAAAGTACTAAACCTTTAATGAGGTGACCAGAATTGAAGACAATACTCTAAGTGCGATCTCTCCAGTGTTTTGTAGAGTTGTAACATGAGCTCTCTACTCTAGAACTCAATCCCCCTATGAATGAAGCCTGGCATCCCATAGGAAGGATGTGGAAGCTATGGGTAGGGTGTCCAGGAGATTTACCAGGATGTTGCCTGGATTGGAGAACAAGTCATATGAAGCAAGGTTAGCAGAGCTGGGACTTTTCTATTTGGAGCGTAGAAGAATACTGGGGACTTGATAGAGGTCTACAAGATTATGAGAGGCATAGATAGGGTGGATAGTCAGAACCTGTTTCCCAAGGAACCAACAGAAAACACAACACTGCATGTGTACAAAATTAATGAGGGAAGCTTAGGGGAGGCATCAGGGGTAAGATTTTTACAGAGAGTGTGGTGAGTGCCTGGAATCACTTGCCAGGGATTTTGGTGGGGGCTAAAACATTATGGGTAGTTAAGAACTTCTTGGACAGCCACATGGATAAAAGAAAAATTGAGGGTAATGGTGTAGGGTTGGTTTAGCACTTCTTAACTACCCTTTCAACCTATGCGGCGACCTTGAGGGATGTACGGATTTGAACCCGAAAGAACCTTTGTTCATCCACATTCTTAATTAACTGACCATTAATCCTGTACTCAGTCTTCTGATTTGTCCTTCCAAAGTGCATCACCACACCCTTGTCCGGATTGAACTTCATCTGCTATTTTTCTGCACAAGTCTGGGGATGTCTAAATCCTCTTGTAAATTTCGACAACCTGCAGCTCCATCCACAACTCCTCCAACCTTCATGTCATCCGCAAACTTACTCACTCATTCTTCCACCTCTACATCCAGGTCATTTATAAAAATCACAGATAGCTGGGGTCCCAGGACAGATCCCTGCGGCCCTCCACTAGTCACCGACCTCCAGGCAGAATACTTTCCTTCCACAACTACCCTCTGCTTTCTTCCTTTAAGCCATTTTTTAAACATCCCAACAGCCAAGTTTCCAATTATCCAATGTCTCATGTCTTTCTAGATGGGTTACTCGTGAGGGATCTTGTCAAGGGACATCTTGTGTTTGACAGAGGGATTGTGTGATGGGACGACTTGCAGGGAGTTTCCCTCTGAGACTGACCCTGGAGAGTGCATGATGGGACGTTGTGGAGAGAGTTTCTCAGTGTGAATAACTCCGGGAGTGTTTGATGGTGCGTTCCGTCCCGTCACACACAAACCCCGTATCAGACAAGAATAAAGTTGCTTCCTCACAGTCCGATCTCAAACTACCGAGGTTAGAATCAGAGTGTAGCTCCCTTCAGACTATCCCATCACACAACTCCCGTGTGGATCTCGGAGTGAAGCTCTCTGCGCACAGTCCCATCACACTCTCCCATGATCAGACTCAGAGTGATGTTCCCTCCACATCATCCCCTCACACAGTCCGGGGCCAGACACAGAGAAAATCTGCCGCCTCACAGTCCCATCACACTCTCCCATGATCAGACTCAGAGTGCTGCTCCCCACACATCTTCCCCTCACTCAGTCCCGGGGTCAGACACAGAGTGAATCTGCCGCCTCACAGTCCGCTAACACAGCAACGGAATCAGAAAGAGAGCGAATCTCCCTCTTCACTTCCTCTCTCCCCTCCTCACCTATCACCAGCACTTCATCGTTCCTGTAGACTCCAACAGCGTGTCTGTCGCAGAGATAATAAGTGTGTGTGAGACCAGAGGTAGAACCGTGGAAGGAGGGGGAGGAGAGAGAGGGCTTTGGAGGGGTATTCAGTTTGCAGTCACTGGGAGGACGAGGGAATAAAACACACGACGGGCCTTTGCTCGCAGAGACGTAGAGAAGCTGACAACCGAGAGATCGATATCCGGTGCAAATGAGAAGCAATAATACCAGCCCTGAGCAAGGAGATTCACCATGTGTCTGAACAAGGGAGTGTGTAATGAGACACAGTGGAGGGAACTTCACCATGTGTTTCACCCCGGGAGTATGTGATGAGGCAGTAAGGAGAGAGGTCCAATGCTTGTCTGGCCCCGGAGTGTGTAATGGGACGCTTTAGAGGGAGCTGCACTCTTTGTCTCAGCGTGGGGCTGCGAAATGGGACGGAGTAGAGGGAGCTTCACTCTGTGTCTGACCACGGGAGTGTGTAATGTGAAGGTGTGGAGGGAGATTCACTTCTGTGTCTGACACGGGGAGTGAATGATGGGACGGTCTGGAGAGAGATTCACTCTCTGTCTGACACCGGCAGTGTATGATGGGACGTTGTGGAGGGAGATTCATTCTGCGTCTGATCCCGGGAGGGTGTCATGGACCGTGTGGAGGAAGATTGACTCTGTATCTGACCCTGTTTTGTGTGTGAAATGACGGTGAGGAGAGTGTGCTGACACCGGTGCAGTGTGTTGGGACGGGCTGGAGGGAGATTCACTCTGTGTCTGACCCCGAGAGTGTGTGACGGGATGGAGTGGACGGAGATTGACTTTGTGTCAGATCCCGGGAGTTTGTGCTGGAACTGTGTGGAGGGAGATTTACACGGTGTCTCACGCCGGGAGTGTGTGATGTGATGGTGTGGAGGGAGATTGACTCTGTATCTGACCCCGGGAGTGTGTGATGGGACGGTATGGGGAGAAATACACTCTGTGTCTGACCCCGGGACTGTGTGAAGGGACAGTGTGGAGGGAGATTCATTCTGTGTCTCACCCCGGGAGTTCATGATGGGGCGGCCTGCAGGGACCTACTCTGTCTGTCTGACCCCCAAATTATGAGATGAGATGGACTGGAGGGATCTTCACGCTTGTGTGGATATATCACACATACCTTTTCCTCTTTTGAGTTTCTTTCCTGACGCTTTCAGACAGAGTTGGAACATTGCTGCTTCGTCCCATCGTCTATTTTGGAAAGCAGGAACAATGAACAGTGAATTTCTCTCCACACCGTCCAGTACATCCGCAGGTGGTCACACACAGAATGGGGATCCTTTCACACCTGCCCATCGCACATTCATGGCGCTACTTCTAAAGAGAAGATCTCTCCGAACCGTCCGATCGCAGTCTTAAAGAGAAATTCCTGAAACACTCACCCAAAACACATTGTCGTGTTTGTTCATGACTGGCCTGTACAAACAGAGAGGCAGAGCAGAAGACAACGGACAGATCGATATCCGTGGACGTCAGCAGAAATAATACCAACGGTGTGGAGGGCGCTTTACTGTATGTCTGACTCCAGGATGTGTGATGGGACGGTGTGGAGGGCGCTTTACTCTGTGTCTGACTCCAGGATGTGTGATGGGACGGTGTGGAGGGCGTTTTACGCTGTGTCTGACTCCAGGATGTGTGATGGGACGACGGGGTGGGAGATTCACTCCGTATCTAAACCCGGGAGTGTGTGACGGGACCGTGTGGAGGGAGAGTCGATCTGTGACTGACACCAACAGAATGTGATAGGATGGTGTGGAGGGATATTCCCTATGTGCCTGACCTCGGAAGTGTGTGATGGGACTGTGTGGAGGGAGATTCACTCTGTGTCTGACTCGTGGATGTTCGATGGGACGGTGTGGAGGAAGCTTCTCTATGTGTCTGACCACGGGAATGTGTGACGGGACGGTGTGGACGGAGATTCAATCTGTGACTGACCCATAGAAAATGTGACAGGACGTTATGGAGGGAGATTCTCTTTGTGTCTGACCCCCGGTCTATGAAATGGGATTGAGAGGAGGGAGATTCACTCTGGTGTGGATATCTCACACGTCTCCTCTTTTAAATTTATTTCAAGACGATTTTAAACAGAGTTAGAACAATGTTGCTTCGCCCATCGTCTGTTCTGAAAAATAGAGTCAGTAAACTGTGAATGTGACTTCACAGCGTCAATTACAACCGCGGGTAGTCAGACACAGAATGGGAATCCTTTTACCCATCCCCATCAGGCCTTCCAGGCATCAGGTCAAAAGTGAAGATCCCGCCAAACTGCCCGATCACACAGACTTCGGAGGGTTGGAGTCAGAGTGAAGCTCTTCATGCACGTTCCTTAACAAATAGTCCAGTTGGCAGACATGCAGCGGAGTTCCAAACACATTCTCCAAAAATAATGGCCGGGATCAGACACCGAGTCAAGATGGCAAAACACGTTCCCAGCACATACTAACTGACTGTACCGGACACAGAATAGTTCTTTCCACACCGTCTCATAGCACAATCCTGGGTTAAGACAGAGAATGAAGAGACACAGGGTGAAGCTTCCTCCTCACCGTTCTATCACACAATTGCCGTGTCAGACCCTGAGCAAAGCTCCGTCCACAGCGCCCAGTCGCACGCTTCCGGGGACAGATACAGTGTGAAGCTCCCTTCACCGCGTCCCGTCACACACTCCCCGGGTCAGACACAGAGTGAAGCTCCCTCCTCACAGATGGATTGAGAAACAGAGCGAAACTCTCTCTTCACTCCATAACTCCCCTCTCACCACTCACCAGTTTTTCAAGGTTCCTGTCGTCTCCAACAGTGTGTCTGTCTCAGCGATACTAAATGTGTGTGAGACCAGAGGTAGAACAGAGGAGGGAGGGGGAGTGGAGAGAGTGCTGTGGACAGGTGGTGAGTTTGCAGTCACTGGGACACTGGGAGGAAATGGTGTGAAACCACACGACCGGACTCTATGCACAGAGACGTAGAGAATCTGAGAACCGAGAGATCGATATCTAGTGGAAATGCGCCGAATTAACACCAACGGTGTGCAAGGGGCTTGACCACGTGTCTGACCACGGGAGTGTGTGATGGGCTGGTATAGAACATAGAACAGAAAACAACGTTGTGCCGACCGTTATGCCCTGCCTCCCATATAAACCCGCAACGTAAATTCCTCCATACAGCTGTCTAGTAGTCTCTCAAATTTAACTACTGTCTGTTTTTCCAGCATACATCCAGCATACCGGCAAATGTCCTCTGTACCCTTTCCAATGCTTCTACATCCTCCCTATAGGGAAGCGAACAGAATTGGACACAGTAATCCAAGAATAGCCCTACCAGCGTTTTAGAGAGCTGCATCATTACCCGCGACTATTAAACTCTACCCCCCGACTTATGAAAGCTAACACTCCACTGGATTTCGTAACTACCCTGTCTACTGTGAGGCAAATTTTACGGATCTCTGGACATGTACCCCAGGTCCCTCTGCTCCTCCCCAATACCACGTATCCTGCCATTTACTTTGTACTCTGCCCTGGAGTTTCTCCTTCCAAAATGCACAACCGGCCGGTACACACAGAGAAGTAGAGAAGCCGAGAAGCGAGAGATCGATATCCGGTGGAAGTGAGCAACAGTAACTCCAACGTTGTGCAAGGAGTTGACCATGTTTCTGACCCCGGGAGTGTGTGATTGAACGGTATAGAACATAGAACAGAAAACGATACAGCACAGTACTGGCCCATCGGCCCACAATGTTGTTCCGACCCTTATACCCTGCTCCCATATAAAACACCACCTTAAATTCCCCATAAACCTGTCCCGTTGTCCACCACTGACTCAGGCAGTGCGTTCCACAGTCTGAGTGAAAAACTCTCCTCTATTATCCCCTTGAACTTTGCTCCCCTTACCTTAAAGCCATCCCCTCTTTTATTGAGCAGTGGTGTCCTGGGGAAGAGGCGCTGGCTGTCCACTCTATCTTTTCCTCTTAATATCCTCTAACATGTCTCCTTCATCCTAGTTCTGACCAGAGAGTAAAGTCCTAGCTCTCTTAACCTCTGATCATAATACATACTCTCTAAACCAGGCAGCATCCTGGTCAATCTCCTTTGCACAGTTTCCAATGCTCCCACATCCATCCTATAGTGAAGCGACGAGAACTGGACACAATACTTCAAGTGTGGGATAATCTGTGTTTTACAGAGCTGCATCAATAAGCCGCGACGAGTAAACTCTGCCCCTTGTCTTATGAAAACTAACACACCATTGGCTGCCTTCACTACACTATCTACACGTGAAGCAACTTTCATGTATCTCTGGACATGTACCCCCAGATCCCTCTGCTTTTCCACACTCCCAAGTGTCCTGCCATTTACTTTGAACTCTGCCTTGGGGTTCGTTCTTCCAAAATGCACAACCTCAGACTTGATGAACCGCGTTGAACTCTGTCTGCCAATTCACAACCAACCTCTGCATCCTAGCAAAGTCTCTCTGCAATCTTCGGAAATCCTCTGCACTATCGACTACACTATCAAATTTTGTGCAGTCTGCAAACTTGCCTACTCACCCTTCTACCCTCACATCCAGGTCGTTAATAAAGATCACGAAAAGTAGAGGTCCCCGAACTGATCATTGTAGGACTCCACTAGTCACAAATTTCCAATCCGAATTTACTACCTGTACCACAACCCTCGTCCTTCTGTAGGCAATCCAATTCTGAATCCACCTGGGCTAACTTCCCTGGATCCGATGCCATCTGACTTTCTGAATAAGCCTACCGTGAGGAACCTTCTCAACTGCCTTACTAATCTACATGTAGATTACATCCACTGCACTACCCTCAGTTATATGCCTGCTCACCTCCTCAGAGAACTCTATCAAACTTGTTAGACACGACCTGCCCTTCGTAAGACTATGCTGACTGTCCCTGATCAGACCATGATTATTGAATGGCCCATGGATCCAATCTCTAAGAAGCTATTCCAACAGCTTTCCCACCACAGATGTAATGCTCACTGGTCTATAATTACCCCTACTATACCTACTTACCTATTTAAAGATGGGGAAAACATTAGTACCCCTGCAATCCTGCGGTACAATTCCCGAGGACAACGAGGACAAAAATATCCTGGCCACAGGCTCAGGAATCTTTTCTTCGCCTCGTGGAGCACCCTGGGCAATATTCCTTCAGGCTCCGTGGAATTATCAACACTAAAGTATTTTAACAACGCCAACGCCTACTCTCCCTTAATATCAACGTGCCCCAGAACATCAACCTCACTCATATTGTCCTCACCTAAAAAAGTTCTTCCATTAGTGAATACCGAAGACAAGTAATTATTGAGGACGTTGCTCTATTCCACAGCATCCAGGCACATCTTCCCACCTTTGTCTCTAATCGGTCCTATTTTCACTCCTCTCATCTTTTTGTTCCTAACATAATTGAAGAATGCTTTAGGATTTTCCTTTACACTCCTCGCCAAGGCCTTCTCATGTCCCCTTCTTGGTCTCCTCATCCCCTTCTCAAGCTCCTTTCTTGCTATCCTATATTCGTCAAAAGCCCCTTCTGATCCTTGCGTCCAATACCTCATGTATGCTGCCTTCTTCCGCCTGACTGGATTTTCCAACTCACTTGTTATCCATGGTTCCTTCACCCTACCATTCTGTATCACAACGGGACAAATTAATCCATAACATCCTGCGAGAGATCCGTAAACATCGACCACATGTCCATAGTACATTTCCCTGCAGAAACATCATCCCAATCCACACACGCATGTTCTAAATTTATTGCCTCGTAATCTTTCATTCCCCACTTAAAATGTTCTCCGTCCTCTCTGTGTTTTTACCGTTTTCCATGAAGCAAATGGAGGCAGATAAACTCTCTGATACCGGTAGGGTGTAATTTTTCGGCGTGGAGGGAGATTCACCACGTGTCTGACTACAGGAGTGTGTGATCAAACGGCGTGGAAGGATCTTCAACATGTGTTTGACACCGTGAATATGTGATGAATCAGTAAGGAGTGAGTTCCAATGCTTGTCTGTCCACGGAGTGTGTAATTGGACGCCTTAGAGGGAGCGTCATTCTGTTTCTGAACATGGGGCTGTGTGATGGGTTGGTGTGGAGGGAGATTCACTCCGTGTCTGACCCCGGGAGTGTGTGATGGGAGGTGTGGAGGGAGCTTCACTCCATGTCTGACCCCGGGAGTGTGTGATGGGTTGGTGTGGAGGGAGATTCACTCCGTGTCTGACCCCGGGAGTGTTTGATGGGAGGTGTGGAGGGAGCTTCACTCTATGTCTGACCCCGGGAGTGTGTGATGGGAGGGTTAGAGGGAGCTTCAGTCTGGTGTGTATGTATCATCTGTGTGGCTGACACATACCTCCTCCTCTTTTGAATGTTTTTCAAGACGCTTGGAAAGAGAGTTAGAACAGTGATACCTCGTCCCATCGTCTTTTCTGGAAAATAGGACCAATTGACAGTGAATCTCTCTCCAAACCGTCCATTACATCCGCCGTTAGTCAGACACAGAATGGATATCCTTTCACAATGGGCCATCACATATTCCAGGCGTCATCTGTCAAGAGAAGATCCCTCCGAACCACCCAATCACAGAGACTCGCAGGTTTAGAGACAGAGTGATGCTCCCTCTGCACTCTCCCATCAAATCGGCCTGTTGACATGCATAAAGAGAAATTCCCGAAACACTCTCCTAAAACACATTCCCGGGATCAGACATGGAGTTAAGATCGCAAAGCACAGTCCCAACACATACAAACAGCGTTAGGCACAGAGTAAGGTTGCATCCGCACCGACCGATCTCAGACTCCCGAGGTCAGACACAGAGTGTAGCTCCTTCCACACCATCCCATCACACAAACCAGGTGACGAGCTCGGAGTGACGATCTCTCCGCACAGTCCCATCAAACAATCCCTTGATCAGAAACAGAGAGAAGCTAGGTAGCCACCGTCCCAGCACACTCTCCCGTGGTCAGACTCGGAGTGATGCTCCCTGCACATCATCCCCTCACACAGTCCCGGGTTCAGAAAAAGACACACAGACCCGTCATCCATTTCCCGGGGTCAGCCACAGAGTGAAGCTCCCTCTACCCCGTTCCATTACACAGCCCAATGGTCAGACACAGTGAAGCTCCTTCCACACCGTCCCATCACACACTCCCGGGGTAAGACACAGACAGAATCTGCCGCCTCACAGTCCGCTAACACTGTAACGGATTCAGAAAGAGAGAGAACCTCACTCTTCACTCTCTGTCCCCCCTCTCACCAATCACCAGCACTTCACCGTTCCTCAAGTCTCCAACAGTGTGTCTGTCTCAGAGATAATAAGTGTGTGTGAGACCAGAGGTAGAACTGAGGAGTGAGGTGGAGGGGAGAGAGTTCGGTGGAGGGGTGTTCAGTTTGCAGTCACTGGAAGGACGAGGTAATAAACCACACGACGGGCGTTTGCTCACAGAGACGTAGAGGAGCTGATAACCAAGAGACCGATATCCGGTGCAAATGAGAAGAAATCACACCGACGGTGTGCAATGAGATTCACCGTGTGTCTGACCCCGGGAGTCTGTGAAGGGACGGGGAGGAGAGAGCGTCACCATGTGCCTGATTCCGTGATTGCTTGATGGGGCGGTTTACAAGGAGCATCTACCAAGAATGTATGTGGTGGAACGTTGTGGAGTGAGATCCATTCTGTGTCTGACCCCGGCAGTGTGTGATGGGATGTTGTGGAGGGAGATTCACTCTGTGTCTGACCCCGGGAGTGTGTGGTGGGACGGTGAGGAGAGAGCGTGACCATGTGCATGAATCCGGGATTGCTTGATGGGGCGGTTTTCAATCAGCATCACTCGGTTTCTACCAAGGGTGTATGTGCTGGAACGTTGTGGAGGGAGATTCATTCTGTGTCTGACACCGAGAGTGTGTGATGGGACGGTGTGGAGGGAGATTCACTCTGTGTCTGACCCCGGGATTGTGTGATGGGATGGTGTGGAGGGAGGTGCATTCTGTGTCTGACCCCGGGAGTGTGTGATGGGACGATGTGGAGGGAGTTTCACTCTGTGTCTGACCGCAGGAGGATTTGATGAGACGGTGGGCACGGAGATTCACTCTGTGTCTGACCCCGGGAGTGTGTGATGGGACGGTGTGGAGGGAGATTCATTCTGTGTCTGACACCGAGAGTGTGTGATGGGACGGTGTGGAGGGAGATTCACTCTGTGTCTGACCCCGGGATTGTGTGATGGGATGGTGTGGAGGGAGGTGCATTCTGTGTCTGACCCCGGGAGTGTGTGATGGGACGATGTGGAGGGAGTTTCACTCTGTGTCTGACCGCAGGAGGATTTGATGGGACGGTGGGCACGGAGATTCACTCTGTGTCTGACCCCGGGAGTGTGTGATGGGACGGTGTGGAGGGAGATTCATTCTGTGTCTGTCCCCGGAAGTGTGTGATGGGGCGCTGTGGAGGGGGATTCTCTCTGTGTCTGACGGCGGGAGGATTTGATGGGACGGTGTTGAAGCAGATTCACGCTGTATCTGACCCCGGGTCTGCTTGAAGGGACCGTGCGAAGGGAGCTTCAATCTGAGTCTGACCCAGCGAGTGTGCGAAGGGAAGTTGCGGAGGGAGCGTCACACTGTGTCTGAACCCGTGAGTATATGATAGGACTGAGCGGAGGGAGATTCACTCTGTGTCTGACGCCGGGAGTGTGTGATGTGACGGTGTGGAGTGAGATTCGCTCTGTGTCTGACCCCGGGAGTGTGTGATGGGACGGTGTGGAGGGAGATTCAATCTGTGACTGAGCCCGAGAGAATGTGACATGACGGTGTGGACGGAGCTTATCTGCATGTCTGTCCCCCGATATATGAAATGGGATGGAGTGGAGGGTGTTTCACTCTGGTGTGGATTTATCACACATTACTCTTGCTCTTTTGTATTTATTTCAAGAAGCTTTGAAACCGAGTTAGAGCAATGTTGCTTCGCCCCATCATTTCACACCGGCCCATCACACATTCCAGGCGTCAGGTGTAAAGTAAACATCCCTACGAACCGTCTGATCAAACAGACTCGGCGGGTTAGAGACCCTCCTCATGCACTCTCCCATCAAATAGTCCTGTTGATTGCAAAACACTGTCCCAGCGCATACTCATTTGGCTAGACTCTCTCTCTCTCTCTCTCTCTCTCTCTCTCTCTCTCTCTCTCTCTCTCTCTCTCTCTCTCTCTCTCCTCTCTCTCTCTCTCTCTCTCTCTCTCTCTCTCTCTCTCTCTCTCTCTCTCTCTCTCTCTCTCTCTCTCTCTCTCCCTCTCTGCCTCTCTCTCTCCAGACACAGACACAGCCGCGACTACACATCTCCACCCGCACCGCCACCACTTTATCCACTACCCTCACCCCCATTTCCGAAGCCCCAATTTCGTTTCACCTCGCCGCTTACTTACTGTGGAGTAAATAACTAATCCCCACTGTCCAGTGAGCGGCGCCATTCACGGAAACTGTACAGAAGGTCCGGTCACATTTCAGTCCAGTGAACTTTCAGTATGAGCCGGAGGGAATGGGAAGGGAGAAGGTGGGGGTAGAGAGGGTGGGGAGACAGAAACAGAAGGCTTCGTGAGGAGAGCAGTGAGATAGAAAGGCCAAGGGAAGAGAGGGAGTAGAGGAAAAAGGAGAGCGCATGAGAGATGACCGAAATTGAAGCAGGTTAGCGGCATTCAATAAACAATATGCAATAGGCAATGGGTACAGATGTAGACCGTTCGGCCCTTCGAGCCTGCACCGCCATTCTGAGTTCATGGCTGATCATCTACTATCAATACTGCCTTGTCCCCATTTCCCTCGGTTCCCTGTCCATAAATATTCTTAACTAGCTCCTTCATTAAAGCATCCGGAGAACTGGCCTACACTGCCAACTGAGGCAGTGCATTCCACACCCTTACAACTCTCTGGGAGAAGAAGTTTTTCCTTACCTCTGTCCTAAATGACCTACCCCTTATTCTCAAAACATCCCCTCTGGTACTGGACTCTTCCAGCATCTGGAACATATTTACTGCCTCTATCTTTTCCAAACCCTTAATAATCGTATAAGTTGCAATCAGATCCCCTTTCAATCTTCTTTATTCCAGCGTTTACAAGCCCAGTCTCTCTAACCTCTGCGTAAGACAGTCCGGACATCCAAGGAATTAACCTTGTGAATCTACGTTGCACTTCCTCTGCAGCCAAGATGTCCTTCCTTAACCCTGGAGACCAGAACTGTCCAGAATTCTTCAGTTGTGGTCCTCACCAAGGCTCTGTACAAATACAAAAATATTTCCTTGCTGTTGTACTCACTTCCCTTTGCAATAAAGACTAACATTCCATTAGCCTTCTTCACTGCCTGCTGCACTTGCTCATTCACCTTCACTGACTGATGAACAAGGACTCATAGATCTCTTTGTATTTCTCCCTTACCTAACTCTACACCTTTCAGATAATAATCTGCCTTCCTGTTCTTACTCCCAAAGTGGATAACCTCTCACCTGTTCACATTAAACTTCATTTGCCAAGTATCTGCCCACTCAGGCAGCCTATACAAGTCACCCTGCATTCTCCTAACGACCTCATCACATGTCACACTGCCACCCAGCTTAGAAATAGCAGCAAACTTGTTGATGTTATTCTCAATGCCTTCATCTAAATAGTTGATGTAAATCGTAAACAGATGTGGTCCCAATACCGAGCCCAGTGGCACCCTACTAGTCACCAACTGCCATTCCGAGACACACCCATTCACCGTTACCCTTTGCTTTCTATCTCCCACCAGTTTTCTATCCATGTCAATATCTTCCCCCTAATGCCACGATTTTACCCAACACTCACACATGTGGGACCTTATCAAATGCCTTCTGAAAATCGAGGTACACAACATCCACTGGATCTCTCTTGTCTAACTTCCTGGTTACATCCTCGAAAAACTCCAATAGATTAGTCAATGATGATTTGCCCTTGGTAAATCCATGCTGGCCCGTCCCAATCCTATCACTGCTATCTAGATGTGCCACTATTTCATCTTAAATAATGGACTCTAGCATCTTCCCCACTACTGATGTTAGGCTGACAGGACGATAGTTCTCTCTTTTCTCCCTTCCTCCTTTCTTAAAAAAAGTGGGATTGCATTAGCCATTCCACAATCCTCAGGATCTGATCCTGAATCTAAGGAACATTGAAAAATGATTACCAATGCATCCGCAAATTCCAGAGCCAACTCCTTTGGCACCCTAGGATGCAGGCAATCTGGACCTGGGGATTTGTTAGCCTTCAGTCCCATCAGTCTACTCATCACCATGTCCTTCCTAATGTCAATCTGTTTCATTTCCTCTGTTACCCTATGTCCTTGGCCCTTCCAGACATCTGGGAGATTGCTTGTGTCTTCCCTAGTGAAGACAGATCTAAAGTACTTATTAAATTCTTCTGCCATTTCTCTGTTTCCCATAACAATTTCACCCAAATCATTCTTCAAGGGCCCAACATTGTTCTTATCTATCTTCTTTCTCTTCACATACCTAAAAAAGCTTTTGCTATCCTCCTTTATATTCCTGGCTAGCTTGCGTTCGTACCTCATTTTTTCTGCCCGTATTGCGTTTTTAGTCAAGTTCTGTCGTTCCTTATAAACTTCCCAATCACCTGTCCTCCCACTCACATTCGCTCTGTCATACTTATTTTTTTTTAATGCTATGCAATCTCAGAGTTCCTTTGTCAACCATTGTAGCCCCTTCCCCCCTTTGAATCCTTCCTTCAACGGCGGATGAACTGATTTTGCACCTTGTGCATTATTCCCAAGAATACCCGCCATTGCTTTTCCACTGTCTTTTCTGCTAGGATATTCGTCCATTTAACTTTGGCCAGCTCCTCCCTCATGGATCCATAGTCTCCTTTGTTCAACTGCAACACTGACACCTCCGAGCTGCCCTTATCCTTCTCAAACTGCAGATAAAAACAGATCATGTTATGGTCACACCCTCCTAATGGCTCCTTTACTTCAAGATCGCTTACGCATTCGTGGGTTAGAAATAGGGAGAAGGTGAGGGGAAAGTTGGGGACGCAGAGAGAGAAAATGATAGGCAGAAGGCAATGGAGGGTTTTTGAGAGTGCTCCAGAACTCCGTCTGCGGGACTGACGTCACTGCTCTTTTCATTTTTTGCTGCCTGTATGCCGGCCAAGTCAATGTAGCCGCACGCTTTCAATACTTCTCTGAAATACTGAAAACGCCCAGCTTATGTTCCAATGGGTGAAGAGAGTCAAACCTCAAACACCGCTCAGCGTGTGTTGGTTTCCTGTAAACTTCAATATCTAAATGTATGCACAGAGGGCCTGAATAAACAGGATGTTGCAGTAGGGGATGAACTGTTGGTTCTAAACCTCTCGGACAGTAAATGCAATTTACCGCGCTAGAGGGGGAATAGAAGAAAAAAAGATAGAGCTCGAGAGTGAAGCCAAATTGATACCAGCCAAAAATCCACCCTCTCCATTTCTACCCCTCTCTCTACATTCTTCCACTTCTTGCCCTCCCCTTCTTTCAGTGATACCCCTTTCTGACACGTCACTCACGATTTTCTCTCCTCCAAACCCTAACTTTACCCTCACTCTCTCTCCCTCTGTTTCTCCCCACTCTCACTACTTCCCCCCCCTCCCCGCCACTCTCCTCCCACCAGACCACCCTCCTCTCACACCTTCAATCTCTCTCTCCTCCAGCACTTCCTCCCCCGGCTCTCGGCTCCTCTCTTTATCAGCTGCTTATCCGCTGGTTGTGTCGCTCGGATGTACTGGTCGACACGGGCTTTCTCTGATAAAGGTTGCTTCCCCTCGCTGAGCTCAGAGGCGCAGAGGATCCTCGGCAGGATGGACAACATACACGAATATCCAGCTCGTAAATCCCAACTCACCGTCTCCATTGAGAGGTAAGTGGGGCAGGGACAGAGGGAGGGAATTTTAATCTATTTCTAAACCCGGGAGTGTGTGAATGGGACAGTGTGGGGGAGACTCACTCTGTGTGTGACCCCGGGAGTGTGTGATGGGACGGTGTGGAGGTAGATTCACTCTGTCTATGACCCCGGGAGTATGTGAACGGGACGGTGTGGGGGAAGCCTCACCCTGTTTCTGACTCTCACTGTTATGTCCACAGAAGACCCTGATGTATCGTATGTGAAACTTAATTTCAAGACCCTCTCTGTTCCCCGGGTCCGGACGAATGGAAGTCAGTTTCACTTTGTTGGTTTGACTCTGTTCAGCTGATTTGTCTCTTCCTGTCGAAAAATCTCATCGCAAGCACACCATTAACCCTAATTATTCCCCGGTAGACAATGTCACAGGCAACTCGTGCGAGACTGGATGAGAATCGAGCAGTCGGTGCAGAGAACGCCATGAGATTTCCTGTGTGGTGGGAGTACCGTGAGACGGGTTTAAACTGGGGGCACTGAGGAGGGAGTGCTGTGTGTTCAGGTGGGGGGTGCGAGAGCAGGGATTGCTGTGGCATGGTCGGTGAGCAGAAAACACCTTGAGAAGGCTGACAAGGAGGGAAGAGAATGGTAAAAGGCAACGAGGAACCCTAACTCTTAAAATAATGTTGAGTTATGTGGAAATGGTGTTCCAATAATTTGTTCCAGAAAAACTCTTAAATTTGTCCAAAAAGTTTAAATTTTAGAACAAGATCAAGTAGAATGTAAAGAAAGGACCAATTTCTTGATTACATCCAAAACACTGATCAGATAAATTTGGGTTTAATTAATAAATTTTTGTGGCATAATATACAATTGATGTTAAAATTATATTGCACTAATCTTAACCGAACCTTTGTTGTATTTGTCATACTATCAAGACATAGTTTTGAAAAATTTGTTTCTTCAATTTTAATATTCAAGTCAGGTTCCCATTTTTGTCTTGACTTATGAATTCCTTGTTTAATTGCCTGTTTTTGAATCAAACTATACGTTCAAGAAATATTTTTCTTAAATTTTCCTTTTTGAATTAATGTTTTTTATTTCATTAGATTTCGGCAATAACATTGTTTGACCCAATTTTTCACTTAAACAAGCCCTTAATTGGAAATAACAAAAAAAAAGTGTTGTTTGATATTTTGAATTTATTCTAGAATTGATCAAATGACATTAATATAACTCCTTCAAAACAATCTCTTATATATCTAATCTCTATTTGAAACCAGTTGTATAAAAGTTGATTATCCATTGTAAAAGGAATACGTTTATTTTGAATTAAAGGTCTTTTTGCTAATAAAGATTTCCTTATCTCATCATCACATTTATTTTATTCCATAGATCAATCAAATGTTTTGATATAAGGGATTCTTTCTTTTCCCGTATCCATTTAGATTCCCATTAATATATATAAAGCGTTCTGGTGTATTTTCTCCTATTTTATCCAGTTGTATTCTAATCCATGCCGGTTTATGTTTATCAAAATAAAGAGGCAATAAATCTAAGTTGATTTGCTTTATAATAATTCCTAAAGTTTGGAATTTGTAACCCTCCTAGATAAAATATCATCCGTTTATCTTCTTGAATTTTTTCAATAATGATAAATAATTTAATTCATATAAGTTCTTTATGTCATTATCAACCCTTATACCTAAATATGTTATACCACTTATCGGCCATCTAAATTGAGTTAATAATCGACATTGACTATAATCTCCTTTAGAAAGAGGTAGAATTTCACTTTTAGCCCAATTTATTTTGTAGCCTGATATTTTCCCTTATTCTTCCAACCTCGAAGATAATTTACGCAGCGCGTTGAATGGGTTTGTTACATAAAGCAGAACATCGTCAGCAAATAAGTTAATCTTGTCTTCCTCCTGGTTAACTCTGAAACCCTTAATATCTGGGTCCATTTTAATTAATTCAGCTAATCCATTTTATAAAGGATACTCCTAATCAATATTTTTCCACTACCTTAAATAAAAAAAATCCCATTCCAATCTATCAAATGCTTTTCCTGCATCTAAAGCAACTGTACACTCATTTCCTTTTTCTTTTGTGCCAAATGAATTATACTAAGTAAACGGGTTAAGTTATCTGCCGATTGTCTGTTTTTGATAAATCCTGTTTGATCCATATGTATTAATTTTGCTAAGTATTTAGATAATCGTCTAGATAAATTTTCTGCTATTATTTTATAGTCAGTGTTTAACAAAGTAATAGGTCTATAAGTTGTTGACTTTAAAAGATTTCTATCTTTTTGTGGCATTACTATTAAGATCGTTGTCGAAGAAGATTCTGGAAGTTTATGTGTTCTTTCCGCTTGCTATATTAACTGTGAAAGGAGGAATTAATAAATCTTTAAACTTTTTTTTAAAATTCGGGCGGCAAACCATCTTCTCCTGGGGATTTATTACTTTGAAGTGATCCCAGAGCTTCTTCGACCTCTTTTAATGTGACCGGCATAACTAATCCCTTCTGTTCTTCCGAGGACAATTTTGGAAGAGATATTTGTGATAAAGATCTTTCTATCTTGACATTATGATTTTGTGATTCTGATTGATACAGTTCTGAATAAAAATTCCTAAAAGTTTCATTAATTTCTAAAGGTTTGTAAGCAATTTTATTTACTGTTGTTCTACTTGCATTTATCGTTTTAGAAGTCTGGTCTGTTTTTAACTGCCAAGCAAGAACCTTATGCGATCTTTCACCTAGTTCATAATATCTCTGTTTGGTTCTCATAATTGTTTTTTTTTTCTGTTCGATGTCTCTGCAGTGTATTATAATGTAACTTCTTGTTAACAAGTTGCCTTCGTTTTTCTTCTGTCATATATATTTGAGATTCATTTTCAAATTTTGTGATTTATTTTTCCAATCGATCTGTTTCTATCAAATATTCCTTCTTATTTTTAGAAGTGTAACATTATCTGGCTTAAATATGCCTTCATTGCTTATGATCAACTTATGATCAACTGAATGTGAATTTGTATCTAAAAGAACTGAATCTGCTTTTTCAGAAAATCACATAAATCTTGATGTTTTAATCATATTAAATTAAATCTCCATCTATAAATCGATTCATTTTTATCTTTTATTATCGTTGTCATTATCAAAGGAGAATGATCTGACAATATTCTCGCTTTATATTGCATATTTTTCACTCAGTCTTGAATATTCGTTGTTAATAGGAAAAAATCTATCCTTGAATAAGTTTTATGTCTATTGGAATAAAATGAATAATCTCTTTCTTTTGGGTGAATTCTTCTCCATATATCAATTAAATTTAAATCTTTCATCAACGATAAAGTTAATTTTGCTACTTTTGATTTTGTAACAACCTTTTTTGATCTATCTAAAACTGGATCTGGACGAAAATTAAAAACTACACCGATTAATATTTTGTCAAGTGCGTCAGCCAAATTCAAAAAGAACTCTTATATAAATTTTACATCATTTTCATTCGGTGCAGTAATATTCATGTGTACATAGTTCTGAAAAAAATTGACAATGTATAATTACATATCTGCCCGCCGAATCAACTAATACATTTTTGTATTTTAAGTGGTAAAGTTTTATGAACCAAAATTGCAACTCCTCTCGCCTTTGAGTTAAATGAAGCCGCAATAACATTTCCAACCCAATCTCTTTTTAATTTCTGATGTTCTATCTCTGTTAAGTGTGTTTCTTGTAAAATAAAGCAATATCTATTTTCATTTTCTTAATATATGTTAAAAATATTTTTCCTTTCACTGGAGAAATAAGCACATTAACATTAAAACTTTAAAAAATCTGTAAATTAGTCATTGTTGTTAATTGGGTTACTCCAATCTATAATAATACCTAATCTTTCAACTTCCGTGGTACCTTGGGGAGTATTTTTAAAATTCTCCTTGTTTCTATGTGTGTCCCCACCGATCATCCAGGCAAATAAAGAAAGATAGAAGATAAATAGATTATAAAAAATACAATATAACCCCCTACTAATGTTGTGGGTAAAAAAAAACATAACATTCCCCCCCTCTTTTGTACGGGTCATGACAATCGCAATGATTACCACGGGAATCCCGTAGCAATCGATCCGAAGCTCCCCCAGCTCCTCCGCAACATAGAAATATATATATATATATATATATGAAGAATAAAATAATAACCATACTCTCAATTGATATTTCTCAAATGTTTTACCTTTCTCCCCTGTATCTTATAATTTAAATTTATTTAAATATCCATCAATTCCATTCACTTTTCCGGTATCATCTTCAACCGGTTTCGCTTTGAAACCTTTGAGTGTAGTTAGTGAATATTTGGGTGTTTTTGTGCGAACTCTTCCGCGTCTTGATAATCGGTAAAAAATCTTCATTGTCCATCCTCCAAAAAATTATCAGTGTTGCCAAATGAAGCATCATGAATTTATAACCCTTTTCCCATAAAATATTTTCTGCTGGGTTAAATTCCTTCTTTCTCTTCAAAAGGCTATAACTTATATCAGGATAGAAAATAACTGCTTTCCCTTTTAGCGTCAATGGCCCGTTTCTCTTTCTGGCACATTGGGCAGCCGCCTTCAGGATCTTTTCTTTATCTTGGTATCTTAAGCATTTTCTCAAAATTGATCGTGGACTTTGATCAACTTGATGTTAAGGCTCGGTGAGCCCTTTCAATTTCAATTAACTGAGATCCTTCTTCAATTTCCAAGTTTTCCGTAAACAATTTTTGAATTTCCATGACTTTGGAGTTACATTGTAGACTGGTAAACAGTCTGCTGGATTAGAAGGAACAGATCTTTAGAGATATCGCAGTCTGTTAGAACCATAGAACCATAGGACATTACAGCAGAGAGACAGGCCTTTAGGCCGTTCCTCGCTCTGCCGAAACGATTTTCTGCCTAGTCCCACTGACCTGCACCTGGACCGTATCCCAGCATAGCACTCACATCCATGTACCTGTCCAAGTTTTTCTTAAATATTCAACGTGAGCCCGCATTTATCACTTCATCTGGCAGCTCATTCCATACTTACACCGCTGTCGGTGTGAAGAAGTCCCCCCCTCACCCAATGTTCCCTTTAAACTTTCCCCCTTCACCATTAACTCATGTCCTCTGATTTTTTTTGCTCTCCCATAGCCTCTGTGTAAATAGCCTGCTCGCATTCACTCTGCCGATACTATCATAACTTTATATACCTCTATCAAATATCCCCTCATTCTTCCACCCTCCAGGGAATAAAGTCCGAACCTATTCAACCTTTCTCTGTACCTCAGTTTCTCAAGCCCCGGCAACATCCTTGTCAACCTTCTCTGCGCTCTTTCAACCTTAGTAATCTGATTACAGTAAGCTGGTAACCAAAGCTGTATACAATACTTCAAATTCGGCCTGGCCAGAGCCTTATCCAACCTCCCCATAACATTCCAACTCTGATACTCAATACTTTGATTTGTATATGCCAAAGTACCAAAACTCTACATGTGAAGCAACTTTTACGGAATGTTTTGTCTGTATTCCCAGATCCATCTGTTTGACTGCACTCCTCAGTGCCCTACGATTCACCCTGCATGTTCTACCTAGATTTGTCCTTCCAAAGTGCAACACCTCACACTTGTCTGTATTAGGCTCACCTACAATTTTCCCATTTGGTCGAAATCCTTCTGCAAGCTTGGGAAACTTACCCCACTGTCCACCATATCTCCAACCTCTGCACCCTCAGCAAATTTGCTGATCCAATTTACCACATTATCATCAAGATCATTGATACAGATGACAAACAACAATGGATCCCTATGGCACATCACTAGTCCCAGGCCTCCACTGAGAGAAGCAACCCTCCACTACCACTCTCTGGCTTCTCCCACTGAGACGGTATCTAATGCAATTTACCACCTCATCATGTATACCTAACGACTGAATCTTCGGAACTTATCTCCCATGCAGGGCATTGTCATAGGCTTTACTGAAGTCTATGTAGATAATATCCACTGCCTTCCCTTCATGCACTTTCCTTGTAACGTCCTCGAAAAACACGAATTGATTTGGTAAACATGCCTTACCACAACAAAGCCACGCTGACTCTGCCTAATAATTATCTGCCTATCCGAATACTTGTAGATCCTAATTATTAGTACTCCTTTCTATAATTTACCTACTGCAGACGTCAGCCCTACCGGTCTATAATTTCCGGGATTACTTTTAAAGCCTTTTTAAACAATGTAACAACGTGAGCTCTCCTCCAATTCTCCGGCACCTCACCCGTGGATACCGACATTTTAAATATGTCTGCCAGGGCCCCTGCAATTTCAACACCGGTCTCCTTCAAGGTCGGAGGGAATACCCAGTCAGGTCCTGCGCATTTATCTACTCTGATTTGCCTAAAGATAGCAAGGGCCTTCACCTCTTCATTCTGTGTAGGATCCATAACATCACTACTTCTTTCCCTTATGTGCATTGATTCCATGTCAGTTTCCTTATTAAAGACAGACTGATAAAAATAACATTTAAAATCTCCCCCATTTATTTTGGTTCCATACGTAGCCGACCACTATGTACTTTTAGAGGACCGATTTTTATCCCTTACTATCCTTTTGCTCTTAATATACCTGCAGAAGTTCTTTGGATTTTCTTTCAGCTTGACTGCCAAAGCAACCTCGTGTCTTTTAACCCTCCTGATTTCTTTCTTAAAGTTTCTTTTGCTTTTTTTGTACTCGTCAAACACCTTATTTGCTCATCCTATACATGTCTTATATCTCTCACTTCTTCTTTATCAGAGTTCCAATATCCCGTGAGAACTAGGCTTCCTTATTCGTATTCACTTCGTCTTTATTCCTGACAGAAACAAACAAACTGAAAGTTTCTCATTTGAAGGCCACTCACTTACCAATCACATTCTTGCCAGAGATTAGCTTGTCCCAATCCAATGACTTACATTCTTATTTCTTCAAATATGGCCTTTTTTCCAGTTTTGAAATTTAACCCGAGGACCCGATATATCTTTATACATGATCAAGTTGATACAAATACATGATCTGTGATCTGCAGTTTCTTGCGGCCATATAACTATATAACCATATAACAATCACAGCAGGGTTACAGACCATCTCGGCCCTTCTACTCCGTGCCGAACGCTTACATTTACCTCGTCCCACCGACCTGCATGCAGCCCATAACCCTCCATTCCTTACCTGTCCATATACCTTTACAACTTTACATTCAATGACAATACGGAACCTGCCTCTACCACTTCGACTGGAAGCTCGTTCCACACGGCTGCTACTCTTTGAGTAAAGAAGATCCCCCTCGTGTTACCCCTAAACGTTTTCCCCCTAACGCTGAACTCATAAACTCTTGTTTGGATCTTCCCTATTTCACTGGAAAAAGGCGCCTATCCACGACATCATCTATCACCCACAGAATTTTAAATATCTCCATCAAGTCTCTCCTCAACCTTCTACACTCCAAATAATAAAGACCTAACCTGTTCAACCTTTCTCTGTATCTTAGATGCTGAAACCCAACTAACATTCTAGTAAATCTCCTCTGTTCTCTTTCTACATTGTTGACATCTTTCTGATAATTCGGTGACCAGTATTGTTCCACCTTCAGGGAACTATGCACCATTATTCCTAGATCACTCAGTTTTACTGCTTTCCTGAAGGCTCTACCATTTAACATGTATGTCCTATTTGAATTTTTCCTACCAAAATGTAGCAGCTCACACTTATCAGCATTAAACTGCATCTGCCTTCTTTCAGCACACTTTTCTAACTGACCTTAATCTCTCTGCAAGCTTTGAAAACCTACTTCATTATCCATAATGCCACCTACATAATATCTTCTGTATAATTACTAATCAAATTTACCATCCCATCATCCAGATCATTAAAGTATATGACAAACCACATAACCATTCCAGAAACTAGTGGTATGAGTCATAAGGCTCCTGTACCTTTTTCCTGTAGTTCGAGGGGTAATAACCGTTCCTGAACCTGGCGGTGTGAGTACTGAAGCTCCTGTACCTCATTCCTGACGTTTGTGTGGTAATAACTGTTGCTGAACCTGGTGGCGTGGTTCCTGAGGGGCCTGTACCTCTTTCCAGATGGTTGAGGGATAGAAGCTGTTCCTAAACCTGGTCGTGTGGATTCTGAATCTCCTGGAAACACTTCCTTTTGGTTGAGGGGGAAATAACTCTTACACAACCTGGTGGTGAATGCCCTGATGTTCCCGAAACTTCTTCTTGATGTTTGCTTGTTAGTAACTGTTCTTGTATCTACAAGAAAGCGCGATGTGTTTCCTGTACCTTCTACCCGAATGTTGAGGGTAGCAACGGTTCCAGAAACTGGTGGTGTGTGTGCTGAGGTTCCTGTACCTCTTTCCTGATGTTCGAGGGGTAATAACTGTCCCTGAACCTGGTGGTGTGAGTCCTGAGGCTTCTCTTCCTCCTTCCTGATGTATGAGGGTTAGTAACCGGTCCTGAACCCGATGCTGTGAATTGCGATGCTCCTGTACCCGCATCCTGATGGCTGAGTTGAAATAACCTTTGCTGAACTAAGGGGTGTGTGTCTTCTGGCCCGATATATGCAGTGAACGATACTGCGAAAAATGGATGGTTGCAGGGTAATCTCCATTCAGTGAGAGTACCCGTGACAATCTGTATCAGTAATGACATGATGTCTCTCTGTGGGTTCAGAATTTCTTTGCAAACAATACTCAAACGGTCACTCACTGTTCCTTGCTCCCCAATTACAGAACAAACTTGTTGCCAGCGATGGATCAACAGGAAAGGCGCTCATATTATCTCATATCAACGGTTGCAAAACATCACGAAGAAAGAATGTTCAAACAATGGTTCAAAGCTGCTGGAAATGAGCTCAATCGAGGAAGAGATTTGTGCCAGATCATGTGTGGATGATTCTACACTGTCCGAAGCCTGAAAAAGTGAATCTCCCTCCACACCGTCCCATCCCACACTCTCTCGGGGTCAGACACAGAGTGAATCTCCCTCCACACCGTCACATCACACTCTCCCGGGGTCAGACACAGAGTGAATCTCCCTCCACATCGTCCCAACCCACACTCTCTCGGGGTCAGACACAGAGTGAATCTCCCTCCACACCGTCCCAGCACACTCTCCCGGGGTCAGGCACAGAGTGCATCTCCCTCCACCCCATCCCATCACACACTCCCGGGGTCAGACACAGAGTGAATCTCCCTCCACACCGTCCCATCACACACTCCCGGGGTCAGACACAGAGTGAATCTCCCTCCACACCGTCCCAGCACACTCTCCCGGGGTCAGACACAGAGTAAATCTCCCTCCACACCGTCCCATCACACACTCCTGGGGTCAGACACAGAGTGAATCTCCCTCCACACCGTCCCAGCACACTCTCCCGGGGTCAGACACAGAGTAAATCTCCCTCCACACCGTCCCATCACACATTCCCGGGGTCAGACACAGAGTGAATCATTGTTTCAGAAAGGACAGGGAAGGTGAGAAAGGAGGTCGGGGCGTGGCA
>NW_026780526.1:0-32909 GCF_030144855.1 Hypanus sabinus | reverse complement strand
CTGATCTCCCAGAGGATCAGTCTCCTCCTCTGATCCTCCAGAGGATCAATCTCCTCCTCCTCTGATCCCGCAGAGGATCAGTCTCCTCCTCCTCTGATCCCCCAGAGGATCAGTCTCCTCCTCCTCTGATCCCCCAGAGGATCAGTCTCCTCCTCCTCTGATCCCCCCAGAGGATCACCTCCTCCTCCTCTGATCCCCCAGAGGATCAGTCTCCTCCTCCTCTGATCCCCCAGAGGATCAGTCTCCTCCTCCTCTGATCCCCCAGAGGATCAGTCTCCACCTCCTCTGATCCCCCAGAGGATCAGTCTCCTCCTCCTCTGATCCCCAGAGGATCAGTCTCCTCCTCCTCTGATCCTCCAGAGGATCAGTCTCCTCCTCCTCTGATCTCCCAGAGGATCAGTCTCCTCCTCCTCTGATCCCCCAGAGGATCAATCTCCTCCTCCTCTGATCCCCCAGAGGATAAGTCTCCTCCTCCTCTGATCCCCCACAGGATCAGTCTCCTCCTCCTCTGATCCTCCAGAGGATCAGTCTCCTCCTCCTCTGATCCCCCAGAGGATCAGTCTCCTCCTCTGATCCCCCCAGAGGATCAGTCTCCTCCTCTGATCCCCCAGAGGATCAGTCTCCTCCTCCTCTGATCCCCCAGAGGATCAGTCTGCTCCTCCTCTGATCCCACAGAGGATCAGTCTCCTCCTCTGATCCCCCAGAGGATCAGTCTCCTCCTCTGATCCCCCAGAGGAAAAGTCTCCTCCCTGATCCCCCAGAGGATCAGTCTCCTCCTCCTCTGATCCCCCAGAGGATCAGTCTCCTCCTCCTCTGATCCCCCAGAGGATCAGTCTCCTCCTCCTCTGATCCCCCAGAGGATCAGACTCCTCCTCCTCTGATCCCCCAGAGGATCAGTCTCCTCCTCCTCTGATCCCCCAGAGGATCAGTCTCCTCCTCCTCTGATCCCCCAGAGGATCAGTCTCCTCCTCCTCTGATCCCCCAGAGGATCAGTCTCCTCCTCTGATCCCCCAGAGGAAAAGTCTCCTCCTCTGATCCCCCAGAGGATCAGTCTCCCTCCTCCTCTGATCCTCCAGAGGATCAGTCTCCTCCTCCTCTGATCTCCCAGAGGATCAGTCTCCTCCTCCTCTGATCCCCCAGAGGATCAGTCTCCTCCTCCTCTGATCCCCCAGAGGATCACTCCTCCTCCTCTGATCCCCCAGAGGATCACTCCTCCTCCTCTGATCCCCCAGAGGATCAGTCTCCTCCTCCTCTGATCCCGCAGAGGATCAGTCTCCTCCTCCTCTGATCCCCCAGAGGATCAGTCTCCTCCTCCTCTGATCCTCCAGAGGATCAGTCTCCTCCTCCTCTGATCTCCCCAGAGGGAATCCGGTCTCCTCCTCCTCTGATCCCCCAAAGGATCAGACTCCTCCTCTGATCCTCCAGAGGATCAGTCTCCTCCTCCTCTGATCCCCCAAAGGATCAGTCTCCTCCTCTGATCCCCCAGAGGATCAGTCTCCTCCACCTCTCTGAATCTCCCAGAGGATCAGTCTCCTCCTACTCTGATCCCCCAGAGGATCAGTCTCCTCCCCCTCTGATCCCCCAGAGGATCAGTCTCCTCCACCTCTGATCTCCCAGAGGATCAGTCTCCTCCTACTCTGATCCCCCAGAGGATCAGTCTCCTCCTCCTCTGATCCCCCAGAGGATCAGTCTCCTCCTCCTCTGATCCCCCAGTGGATCAGTCTCCTCCTCCTCTGATCCCCCAGAGGATCAGTCTCCTCCTCTGATCCCCCAGAGGATCAGTCTCGTCCTCTGATCTCCCAGAGGATCAGTCTCCTCCTCTGATCCTCCAGAGGATCAATCTCCTCCTCCTCTGATCCCGCAGATCAGTCTCCTCCTCCTCTGATCCCCCAGAGGATCTGTCTCCTCCTCCTCTGATCCCCCAGAGGATCAGTCTCCTCCTCCTCTGATCCCCCAGAGGATCACTCCTCCTCCTCTGATCCCCCAGAGGATCAGTCTCCTCCTCCTCTGATCCCCCAGAGGATCAGTCTCCTCCTCCTCTGATCCCCCAGAGGATCAGTCTCCACCTCCTCTGATCCCCCAGAGGATCAGTCTCCTCCTCCTCTGATCCCCCAGAGGATCAGTCTCCTCCTCATCTGATCCCCCAGAGGATCAGTCTCCTCCTCCTCTGATCCCCCAGAGGATCAGACTCCTCCTCTGATCCCCCGGAGGATCAGTCTCCTCCTCCTCTGATCCCCCAAAGGATCAGTCTCCTCCTCCTCTGATCCGCCAGAGGATCAGTCTCCTCCTCTGATCCCCCAGAGGATCAGTCTCCTCCACCTCTGATCTCCCAGAGGATCAGTCCTCCTCCTCCTCTGATCCCCCAGAGGATCAGTCTCCTCCTCCTCTGATCCTCCAGAGGATCAGTCTCCTCCACCTCTGATCCCCCAGAGGATCAGTCTCCTCCTCCTCTGATCCCCCAGAGGATCAGTCTCCTCCTCCTCTGATCCCCCAGAGGATCAGTCTCCTCCTCCTCTGATCCCCCAGAGGATCAGTCTCCTCCTCCTCTGATCCCCCAGAGGATCAGTCTCCTCCTCCTCTGATCCCCCAGAGGATAAGTCTCCTCCTCCTCTGATCCTCCAGAGGATCAGTCTCCTCCTCCTCTGATCCCCCAGAGGATCAGTCTCCTCCTCCTCTGATCCTCCAGAGGATCAGTCTCCTCCTCCTCTGATCCCCCAGAGGATCAGTCTCCTCCTCTGATCCCCCAGAGGATCAGTCTCCTCCTCCTCTGATCCCCCAGAGGATCAGTCTCCTCCTCCTCTGATCCCCCAGAGGATCAGTCTCCTCCTCTGATCCCCCAGAGGATCAGTCTCCTCCTCTGATCCCCCAGAGGAAAAGTCTCCTCCTCTGATCCCCCAGAGGATCAGTCTCCTCCTCTGATCCCCCAGAGGATCAGACTCCTCCTCTGATCCCCCAGAGGATCAGTCTCCTCCTCCTCTGATCCTCCAGAGGATCAGTCTCCTCCTCCTCTGATCTCCCAGAGGATCAGTCTCCTCCTCCTCTGATCCCCCAGAGGATCAATCTCCTCCTCCTCTGATCCCCCAGAGGATAAGTCTCCTCCTCCTCTGATCCCCCACAGGATCAGTCTCCTCCTCCTCTGATCCTCCAGAGGATCAGTCTCCTCCTCCTCTGATCCCCCAGAGGATCAGTCTCCTCCTCTGATCCCCCAGAGGATCAGCTCCTCTGATCCCCCAGAGGATCAGTCTCCTCCTCCTCCTCTGATCCCCCAGAGGATCAGTCTGCTCCTCCTCTGATCCCACAGAGGATCAGTCTCCTCCTCTGATCCCCCAGAGGATCAGTCTCCTCCTCTGATCCCCCAGAGGAAAAGTCTCCTCCTCTGATCCCCCAGAGGATCAGTCTCCTCCTCCTCTGATCCCCCAGAGGATCAGTCTCCTCCTCCTCTGATCCCCCAGAGGATCAGACTCCTCCTCTGATCCCCCAGAGGATCAGTCTCCTCCTCCTCTGATCCCCCAGAGGATCAGTCTCCTCCTCCTCTGATCCCCCAGAGGATCAGTCTCCTCCTCTGATCCCCCAGAGGAAAAGTCTCCTCCTCTGATCCCCCAGAGGATCAGTCTCCTCCTCCTCTGATCCTCCAGAGGATCAGTCTCCTCCTCCTCTGATCTCCCAGAGGATCAGTCTCCTCCTCCTCTGATCACCCAGAGGATCAGTCTCCTCCTCCTCTGATCCCCCAAAGGATCAGACTCCTCCTCTGATCCCCCAGAGGATCAATCTCCTCCTCCTCTGATCCCCAGAGGACCAGTCTCCTGCTCTGATCCCCCAGAGGATCAGTCTCCTCCACCTCTGATCTCCCAGAGGATCAGTCTCCTCCTCTGATCCCCCAGAGGATCAGTCTCCTCCCTCTGATCTCCCAGAGGATCAGTCTCCTCCTCCTCTGATCCCCAGAGGATCAGTCTCCTCCTCCTCTGATACCCCAGAGGATCAGACTCCTCCTCCTCTGATCCCACAGAGGATTAGTCTCCTCCTCCTCTGAACCCCAGAGGATCAGTCTCCTCCTCCTCTGATCCTCCAGAGGATCAGTCTCCTCCTCCTCTGATCCCCAGAGGATCAGTCTCCTCCTCCTCTGATCCTCCAGAGGATCAGTCTCCTCCTCCTCTGATCCCCAAGAGGATCAGTCTCCTCCTCCTCTGATCCTCCAGAGGATCAGTCTCCTCCTCCTCTGATCCCCAAGAGGATCAGTCTCCTCCTCCTCTGATCCTCCAGAGGATCAGTCTCCTCCTCCTCTGATCCCCAAGAGGATCATTCTCCTCCTCCTCTGATCCCCCAGAGGATCAGTCTCCTCCTCCTATGATCCCACAGAGGATCAGTCTCCTCCTCTGATCCCCCAGAGGATTACTCTCCTCCTCCTCTGGTCCCCCAGAGGATCAGTCTCCTCCTCCTCTGATCCCCCAGAGGATCAGTCTCCTCCACCTCTGATCCCCCAGAGGATCAGTCTCCTCCTCCTCTGATCCCCCAGAGGATCAGTCTAGTCCACCTCTGATCCCCCAGAGGATCAGTCTCCTCCTCCTCTGATCCCCCAGAGGATCAGTCTCCTCCTCCGCTGATCCCGCACAGGATCAGTCTCCTCCTCCTCTGATCCTCCAGAGGATCAGTCTCCTCCTCTGATCCCCCAGAGGATCAGTCTCCTCCTTCTCTGATCCCCCAGAGGATCAGTCTCCTCCACCTCTGATCCCCCAGAGGATCAGTCTCCTCCTCCTCTGATCCCCCAGAGGATCAGTCTCCTCCTCCTCTGATCCCCCAGAGGATCAGTCTCCTCCTCCTCTGATCCCCCAGAGGATCAGTCTCCTCCTCCTCTGATCCCCCAGAGGATCAGTCTCCTCCTCCTCTGATCCCCCAGAGGATCAGTGTCCTCCTCCTCTGATCCCCCAGAGGATCAGTCTCCTCCTCCACTGATCCCCCAAGGATCAATCTCCTCCTCATCTGATCCCCCAGAGGATCAGTCTCCTCCTCCTCTGATCCCCCAGAGGATCAGTCTCCTCCTCCTCTGATCCCCCAGAGGATCAGTCTCCTCCTCCTCTGATCCACCAGAGGATCAGTCTCCTCCTCCTCTGATCCCCCAGAGGATCAGTCTCCTCCTCCTCTGATCCCCCAGTGGATCAGTCTCCTCCTCCTCTGATCCACCAGAGGATCAGACTCCTCCTCCTCTGATCCCCCAGAGGATCAGTCTCCTCCTCCTCTGATCCACCAGAGGATCAGTCTCCACCTCCTCTGATCCTCCAGAGGATCAGTCTCCTCCTCCTCTGATCCCCCAGTGGATCAGTCTCCTCCTCCTCTGAACCCCCAGAGGATCAGTCTCCTCCTCCTCTGATCCCCCAGTGGATCAGCTCCTCCTCTGATCCCCCAGAGGATCAGTCTCCTCCTCCTCTGAAACGCCAGAGGATCAGTCTCCTCCTCCTCTGATCCTCCAGAGGATCAGTCTCCTCCTCCTCTGATCCCCCAGAGGATCAGTCACCTCCTCCTCTGAACCCCCAGAGGATCAGTCTCCTCCTCCTCTGATCCCCCAGAGGATCAGTCTCCTCCTCCTCTGATCCCCCAGAGGATCAGTCTCCTCCTCCTCTGATCCCCCAGAGGATCAGTCTCCTCCTCCTCTGATCCCCCAGTGGATCAGTCTCCTCCTCCACTGATCCCCCAGAGGATCAGTCTCCTCCTCCTCTGATCCCCCAGTGGATTAGTCTCCTCCTCGTCTGATCCCCCAGAGGATCAATCTCCTCCTCTGATCCCCCAGTGGATTAGTCTCCTCCTCCTCTGATCCCCCAGAGTATCAATCTCCTCCTCTGATCCCCCAGAGGATCAGTCTCCTCCTCCTCTGATCCCCCAGTCTCCTCCTCTGATCCCCCAGAGGATCAGTCTCCTCCTCCTCTGATCCCCCCCCAGAGGATCAGTCTCCTCCTCTGATCCCCCAGAGGATGAGTCTCCTCATCCTCTGATCCCCCAGACGATCAGTCTCCTCCTCTGATCCCCTAGAGGATCAGTCTCCTCCTCCTCTGATCCCCCAGAGGATCAGTCAACTCCTCTGATCCCCCAGAGGATCAGACTCCTCCTCTGATCCCCCAGAGGATCAGTCTCCTCCTCCTCTGATCCCCCAGAGGATCAGTCTCCTCCTCTGATCCCCCAGAAGATCAGTCTCCTCTGATCCCCCAGAGCATCAGTCTCCTCCTCCTCTGATCCCCCAGAGGATTAGTCTCCTCCTCTGATCCCCCGGAGGATCAGACTCCTCCTCTGATCCCCCAGAGGATCAGTCTCCTCCTCCTCTGATCCTCCAGAGGATCAGTCTCCTCCTCCTCTGATCTCCCACAGGATCCGTCTCCTCCTCCTCTGATCCCCCAAAGGATCAGACTCCTCCTCTGATCCTCCAGAGGATCAGTCTCCTCCTCTGATCCCCCAGAGGATCAGTCTCCTCCACCACTGATCTCCCAGAGGATCAGTCTCGTCCTACTCTGATCCCCCAGAGGATCAGTCTCCTCCCCCTCTGATCGCCCAGAGGATCAGTCTCCTCCACCTCTGATCTCCCAGAGGATCACTCCTCCTACTCTGATCCCCCAGGAAGGATCAGTCTCCTCCTCCTCTGATCCCCCAGAGGATCAGTCTCCTCCTCCTCTGATCCCCCAGAGGATCAGTCTCCTCCTCCTCTGATCCCGCAGAGGATTAGTCTCCTCCTCCTCTGATCCCCCAGAGGATCAGTCTCCTCCTCCTCTGATCCCCCAGAGGATCAGTCTCCTCCTCCTCTGATCCCCCAGAGGATCAGTCTCCTCCTCCTCTGATCCCCCAGAGGATCAGTCTCCTCCTCTGATCCCCCAGAGGATCAGTCTCCTCCTCTGATCTCCCAGAGGATCAGTCTCCTCCTCTGATCCTCCAGAGGATCAATCTCCTCCTCCTCTGATCCCGCAGAGGATCAGTCTCCTCCTCCTCTGATCCCCCAGAGGATCAGTCTCCTCCTCTGATCTCCCAGAGGATCAGTCTCCTCCTCTGATCCTCCAGAGGATCAATCTCCTCCTCCTCTGATCCCCCAGAGGATCAGTCTCCTCCTCCTCTGATCCCCCAGAGGATCAGTCTCCTCCTCTGATCCCCCAGATGGTCAGTCTCCTCCTCTGATCCCCCAGAGGATCAGTCTCCTCCTCCTCTGATCCCCCAGAGGATCAGTCTCCTCCTCCTCTGATCCCCCAGAGGATCACTCCTCCTCCTCTGATACCCCAGAGGATCAGTCTCCTCCTCCTCTGATCCCGCAGAGGATCAGTCTCCTCCGCTGATCCCCCAGAGGATCAGTCTCCTCCTCCTCTGATCCTCCAGAGGATCAGTCTCCTCCTCCTCTGATCCCCCAGAGGATCAGTCTCCTCCTCCTCTGATCCTCCAGAGGATCAGTCTCCTCCTCCTCTGATCTCCCAGAGGATCCGTCTCCTCCTCCTCTGATCCCCCAGAGGATCAGTCTCCTCCTCCTCTGATCCCCCAGAGGATCAGTCTCCTCCTCCTATGATCCCCCAAAGGATCAGACTCCTCCTCTGATCCTCCAGAGGATCAGTCTCCTCCTCCTCTGATCCCCCAGAGGATCAGTCTCCTCCTCCTCTGATACCCCAGAGGATCACTCCTCCTCCTCTGATCCCCCAGAGGATCAGTCTCCTCCTCCTCTGATCCCGCAGAGGATCAGTCTCCTCCTCCTCTGATCCCCCAGAGGATCAGTCTCCTCCTCCTCTGATCCTCCAGAGGATCAGTCTCCTCCTCCTCTGATCTCCCAGAGGATCCGTCTCCTCCTCCTCTGATCCCCCAAAGGATCAGACTCCTCCTCTGATCCTCCAGAGGATCAGTCTCCTCCTCCTCTGATCCCCCAAAGGATCAGTCTCCTCCTCTGATCCCCCAGAGGATCAGTCTCCTCCACCTCTGATCTCCCAGAGGATCAGTCTCCTCCTACTATGATCCCCCAGAGGATCAGTCTCCTCCTCCTCTGATCTCCCAGAAGATCAGTCTCCTCCTACTCTGATCCCCCAGAGGATCAGGCTCCTCCCCCTCTGATCCCCCAGAGGATCAGTCTCCTCCTCCTCTGATCCCGCAGAGGATCAGTCTCCTCCTCCTCTGATCCCCCAGAGGATCAGTCTCCTCCTCCTCTGATCCTCCAGAGGATCAGTCTCCTCCTCCTCTGATCTCCCAGAGGATCCGTCTCCTCCTCCTCTGATCCCCCAGAGGATCAGTCTCCTCCTCCTCTGATCCCCCAGAGGATCAGTCTCCTCCTCCTCTGATCCCCCAGTGGATCAGTCTCTTCCTCCTCTGATCCCCCAGAGGATCAGTCTCCTCCTCTGATCCCCCAGAGGATCAGTCTCCTCCTCTGATCTCCCAGAGGATCAGTCTCCTCCTCTGATCCTCCAGAGGATCAATCTCCTCCTCCTCTGATCCCGCAGAGGATCAGTCTCCTCCTCCTCTGATCCCCCAGAGGATCAGTCTCCTCCTCCTCTGATCCCCCAGAGGATCAGTCTCCTCCTCCTCTGATCCCCCAGAGGATCACTCCTCCTCCTCTGATCCCCCAGAGGATCAGTCTCCTCCTCCTCTGATCCCCCAGAGGATCAGTCTCCTCCTCCTCTGATCCCCCAGAGGATCAGTCTCCACCTCCTCTGATCCCCCAGAGGATCAGTCTCCTCCTCCTCTGATCCCCCAGAGGATCAGTCTCCTCCTCCTCTGATCCCCCAGAGGATCAGTCTCCTCCTCCTCTGATCCCCCAGAGGATCAGACTCCTCCTCTGATCCCCCGGAGGATCAGTCTCCTCCTCCTCTGATCCCCCAAAGGATCAGTCTCCTCCTCTGATCCGCCAGAGGATCAGTCTCCTCCTCCTCTGATCCCCCAGAGGATCAATCTCCTCCTCCTCTGATCCCCCAGAGGATCAGTCTCCTCCTCCTCTGATCCCCCAGAGGATCAGTCTCCTCCTCCTCTGATCCCCCAGAGGATCAGTCTCCTACTCCTCTGATCCTCCAGAGGATCAGTCTCCTCCTCCTCTGATCCCCCAGAGGATCAGTCTCCTCCTCTGATCCCCCAGAGGATCAGTCTCCTCCTCCTCTGATCCCCCAGAGGATCAGTCTCCTCCTCTGATCCCACAGAGGATCAGTCTCCTCCTCTGATCCCCCAGAGGAAAAGTCTCCTCCTCTGATCCCCCAGAGGATCAGTCTCCTCCTCCGATCCCCCAGAGGATCAGACTCCTCCTCTGATCCCCCAGAGGAGCAGTCTCCTCCTCCTCTGATCCTCCAGAGGATCAGTCTCCTCCTCCTCTGATCTCCCAGAGGATCAGTCTCCTCCTCCTCTGATCCCCCAGAGGATCAATCTCCTCCTCCTCTGATCCCCCAGAGGATAAGTCTCCTCCTCCTCTGATCCCCCACAGGATCAGTCTCCTCCTCCTCTGATCCTCCAGAGGATCAGTCTCCTCCTCCTCTGATCCCCCAGAGGATCAGTCTCCTCCTCTGATCCCCCAGAGGATCAGTCTCCTCCTCTGATCCCCCAGAGGATCAGTCTCCTCCTCCTCTGATCCCCCAGAGGATCAGTCTGCTCCTCCTCTGATCCCCCAGAGGATCAGTCTCCTCCTCCTCTGATCCCCCAGAGGATCAGTCTCCTCCTCCTCTGATCCCCCAGAGGATCAGACTCCTCCTCCTCTGATCCCCCAGAGGATCAGTCTCCTCCTCCTCTGATCCCCCAGAGGATCAGTCTCCTCCTCCTCTGATCCCCCAGAGGATCAGTCTCCTCCTCCTCTGATCCCCCAGAGGATCAGTCTCCTCCTCTGATCCCCCAGAGGAAAAGTCTCCTCCTCTGATCCCCCAGAGGATCAGTCTCCTCCTCCTCTGATCCTCCAGAGGATCAGTCTCCTCCTCCTCTGATCTCCCAGAGGATCAGTCTCCTCCTCCTCTGATCCCCCAGAGGATCAGTCTCCTCCTCCTCTGATCCCCAGAGGATCACTCCTCCTCCTCTGATCCCCCAGAGGATCACTCCTCCTCCTCTGATCCCCCAGAGGATCAGTCTACTCCTCCTCTGATCCCGCAGAGGATCAGTCTCCTCCTCCTCTGATCCCCCAGAGGATCAGTCTCCTCCTCCTCTGATCCTCCAGAGGATCAGTCTCCTCCTCCTCTGATCTCCCAGAGGATCCGTCTCCTCCTCCTCTGATCCCCCAAAGAATCAGACTCCTCCTCTGATCCTCCAGAGGATCAGTCTCCTCCTCCTCTGATCCCCCAAAGGATCAGTCTCCTCCTCTGATCCCCCAGAGGATCAGTCTCCTCCACCTCTGATCTCCCAGAGGATCAGTCTCCTCCTACTCTGATCCCCCAGAGGATCAGTCTCCTCCCCCTCTGATCCCCCAGAGGATCAGTCCTCCTCCACCTCTGATCTCCCAGAGGATCAGTCTCCTCCTACTCTGATCCCCCAGAGGATCAGTCTCTCCTCCTCCTCTGATCCCCCAGAGGATCAGTCTCCTCCTCCTCTGATCCCCCAGTGGATCAGTCTCCTCCTCCTCTGATCCCCCAGAGGATCAGTCTCCTCTGATCCCCCAGAGGATCAGTCTCCTCCTCTGATCTCCCAGAGGATCAGTCTCCTCCTCTGATCCTCCAGAGGATCAATCTCCTCCTCCTCTGATCCCGCAGATCAGTCTCCTCCTCCTCTGATCCCCCAGAGGATCTGTCTCCTCCTCCTCTGATCCCCCAGAGGATCAGTCTCCTCCTCCTCTGATCCCCCAGAGGATCACTCCTCCTCCTCTGATCCCCCAGAGGATCAGTCTCCTCCTCCTCTGATCCCCCAGAGGATCAGTCTCCTCCTCCTCTGATCCCCAGAGGATCAGTCTCCACCTCCTCTGATCCCCCAGAGGATCAGTCTCCTCCTCCTCTGATCCCCCAGAGGATCAGTCTCCTCCTCATCTGATCCCCCAGAGGATCAGTCTCCTCCTCCTCTGATCCCCCAGAGGATCAGACTCCTCCTCTGATCCCCCGGAGGATCAGTCTCCTCCTCCTCTGATCCCCAAAGGATCAGTCTCCTCCTCCTCTGATCCGCCAGAGGATCAGTCTCCTCCTCTGATCCCCCAGAGGATCAGTCTCCTCCACCTCTGATCTCCCAGAGGATCAGTCTCCTCCTCCTCTGATCCCCCAGAGGATCAGTCTCCTCCTCCTCTGATCCTCCAGAGGATCAGCCTCCTCCACCTCTGATCCCCCAGAGGATCAGTCTCCTCCTCCTCTGATCCCCCAGAGGATCAGTCTCCTCCTCCTCTGATCCCCCAGAGGATCAGTCTCCTCCTCCTCTGATCCCCCAGAGGATCAGTCTCCTCCTCCTCTGATCCCCCAGAGGATCAGTCTCCTCCTCCTCTGATCCCCCAGAGGATAAGTCTCCTCCTCCTCTGATCCTCCAGAGGATCAGTCTCCTCCTCCTCTGATCCCCCAGGGGATCAGTCTCCTCCTCCTCTGATCCTCCAGAGGATCAGTCTCCTCCTCCTCTGATCCCCCAGAGGATCAGTCTCCTCCTCTGATCCCCCAGAGGATCAGTCTCCTCCTCCTCTGATCCCCCAGAGGATCAGTCTCCTCCTCTGATCCCCCAGAGGATCAGTCTCCTCCTCTGATCCCCCAGAGGATCAGTCTCCTCTCTCTGATCCCCCAGAGGAAAAGTCTCCTCCTCTGATCCCCCAGAGGATCAGTCTCCTCCTCTGATCCCCCAGAGGATCAGACTCCTCCTCTGATCCCCCAGAGGATCAGTCTCCTCCTCCTCTGATCCTCCAGAGGATCAGTCTCCTCCTCCTCTGATCTCCCAGAGGATCAGTCTCCTCCTCCTCTGATCCCCCAGAGGATCAATCTCCTCCTCCTCTGATCCCCCAGAGGATAAGTCTCCTCCTCCTCTGATCCCCCACACAGGATCAGTCTCCTCCTCCCTCTGATCCTCCAGAGGATCAGTCTCCTCCTCCTCTGATCCCCCAGAGGATCAGTCTCCTCCTCTGATCCCCCAGAGGATCAGCTCCTCTGATCCCCCAGAGGATCAGTCTCCTCCTCCTCTGATCCCCCAGAGGATCAGTCTGCTCCTCCTCTGATCCCACAGAGGATCAGTCTCCTCCTCTGATCCCCCAGGAGGATCAGTCTCCTCTCTGATCCCCCAGAGGAAAAGTCTCCTCCTCTGATCCCCCAGAGGATCAGTCTCCTCCTCCTCTGATCCCCAGAGGATCAGTCTCCTCCTCCTCTGATCCCCAGAGGATCAGACTCCTCCTCTGATCCCCAGAGGATCAGTCTCCTCCTCCTCTGATCCCCCAGAGGATCAGTCTCCTCCTCCTCTGATCCCCCAGAGGATCAGTCTCCTGCTCTGATCCCCCAGAGGATCAGTCTCCTCCACCTCTGATCTCCCAGAGGATCAGTCTCCTCCTCTGATCCCCCAGAGGATCAGTCTCCTCCACCTCTGATCTCCCAGAGGATCAGTCTCCTCCTCCTCTGATCCCCAGTCTCCACCCCCTCTGATCCCCCAGAGGATCAGTCTCCTCCACCTCTGATCTCCAGAGGATCAGTCTCCTCCTACTCTGATCCCCCAGAGGATCAGTCTCCTCCTCCTCTGATCCCGCAGAGGATCAGTCTCCTCCTCCTCTGATCCCCCAGAGGATCAGTCTCCTCCTCCTCTGATCCCCAGAGGATCAGTCTCCTCCCCCTCTGATCCCCCAGAGGATCAGTCTCCTCCTCCTCTGATCCCCCAGAGGATCAGTCTCCTCCTCTGATCCCCCAGAGGAAAAGTCTCCTCCTCTGATCCCCCAGAGGATCAGTCTCCTCCTCCTCTGATCCCCCAGAGGATCAGTCTCCTCCTCCTCTGATCCCCCAGAGGATCAGTCTCCTCCTCTGATCCCCCAGAGGAAAAGTCTCCTCCTCTGATCCCCAGAGGATCAGTCTCCTCCTCCTCTGATCCTCCAGAGGATCAGTCTCCTCCTCCTCTGATTCCCAGAGGATCAATCTCCTCCTCCTCTGATCCCCAGAGGATCAGTCTCCTGCTCTGATCCCCCAGAGGATCAGTCTCCCTCCACCTCTGATCTCCCAGAGGATCAGTCTCCTCCTCCTCTGATCCCCCAGAGGATCAGTCTCCTCCTCCTCTGATCCCCCAGAGGATCAGTCTCCTCCACCTCTGATCTCCCAGAGGATTAGTCTCCTCCTCTGATCCCCCAGAGGATCAGTCTCCTCCACCTCTGATCTCCCAGAGGATCAGTCTCCTCCTCCTCTGATCCCCCAGAGGATCAGTCTCCTCCTCCTCTGATCCCCCAGAGGATCAGTCTCCTCCTCCTCTGATCCCCCAGAGGATCAGTCTCCTCCTCCTCTGATCCTCCAGAGGATCAGTCTCCTCCTCCTCTGATCTCCCAGAGGATCAGTCTCCTCCTCCTCTGATCCCCCAGAGGATCAGTCTCCTCCTCCTCTGATCCCCCAAAGGATCAGACTCCTCCTCTGATCCCCCAGAGGATCAATCTCCTCCTCCTCTGATCCCCAGAGGATCAGTCTCCTGCTCTGATCCCCCAGAAGATCAGTCTCCTCCACCTCTGATCTCCCAGAGGATCAGTCTCCTCCTCTGATCCCCCAGAGGATCAGTCTCCTCCACCTCTGGTCTCCCAGAGGATCAGTCTCCTCCTCCTCTGATCCCCCAGAGGATCAGTCTCCTCCTCCTCTGATCCCCCAGAGGATCAGTCTCCTCCTCCTCTGATCCCCAGAGGATCAGTCTCCTCCTCCTCTGATCCCCAAGAGGATCAGTCTCCTCCTCCTCTGATCCCCAAGAGGAATCAATCTCCTCCTCTGATCCCCCAGAGGATCAGTCTCCTCTTCCTCTGATCCCCCAGAGGATCAGTCTCCTCCTCCTCTGATCTCCCAGAGGATCAGTCTCCTCCTCTGATCCTCCAGAGGATCAATCTCCTCCTCCTCTGATCCCGCAGAGGATCAGTCTCCTCCTCCTCTGATCCCCCAGAGGATCAGTCTCCTCCTCCACTGATCCCCCAGAGGATCAGTCTCCTCGTCCTCTGATCAACCAGAGGATCAGTCTCCTCCTCCTCTGATCCCCAGAGGTTCAGTCTCCTCCTCCTCTGATCCCCCAGAGGATCAGTCTCCTCCTCCTCTGATCCACCAGAGGATCAGTCTCCTCCTCCTCCGATCCCCCAGAGGATCAGTCTCCTCCTCCTCTGATCCCCCAGAGGATCAGTCTCCTCCTCCTCTGATCCCCCACAGGATCAGTCTCCATCTCCTCTGATCCTCCAGAGGATCAGTCTCCTCCTCCTCTGATCCCCCAGAGGATCAGTCTCCACCTCCTCTGATCCCCCAGAAGATCAGTCTCCTCCTCTGATCCCCCAGAGGATCAGTCTCCTCCTCTGATCCCCCAGAGGAAAAGTCTCCTCCTCTGATCCCCCAGAGGATCAGACTCCTCCTCTGATCCCCCAGAGGATCAGTCTCCTCCTCCTCTGATCCCCCAGAGGATCAGTCTCCTCCTCCTCTGATCCCCCAGAGGATCAGTCTCCTCCTCCTCTGATCCCCAGAGGATCAGTCTCCTCCTCCTCTGATCCCCCAGAGGATCAGACTCCTCCTCTGATCCCCCAGAGGATCAGTCTCCTCCTCCTCTGATCCCCCAAAGGATCAGACTCCTCCTCTGATCCCCCAGAGGATCAATCTCCTCCTCCTCTGATCCCCAGAGTATCAGTCTCCTGCTCTGATCCCCCAGAGGATCAGTCTCCTCCACCTCTGATCTCCCAGAGGATCAGTCTCCTCCTCTGATCCCCCAGAGGATCAGTCTCCTCCACCTCTGATCTCCCAGAGGATCAGTCTCCTCCTCCTCTGATCCCCCAGAGGATCAGTCTCCTCCTCCTCTGATCCCCAAGAGGATCAGTCTCCTCCTCCTCTGATCCCAAGAGGATCAGTCTCCTCCTCCTCTGATCCCCCAGAGGATCAGTCTCCTCCTCCTCTGATCCCCAAGAGGATCAGTCTCCTCCTCCACTGATCCCCCAGAGGATCAGTCTCCTCCTCCTCTGATCCCCCAGAGGATCAGTCTCCTCCTCTGATCTCCCAGAGGATCAGTCTCCTCCTCTGATCCTCCAGAGGATCAATCTCCTCCTCCTCTGATCCCGCAGAGGATCAGTCTCCTCCTCCTCTGATCCCCAGAGGATCAGTCTCCTCCTCCTCTGATCCCCCAGAGGATCAGACTCCTCCTCCTCTGATCCCCCAGAGAATCAGTCTGCTCCTCCTCTGATCCCCCAGAGGATCAGACTCCTCCTCTGATCCCCCAGAGGATCAGTCTCCTCCTCTGATCCCCCAGAGGAAAAGTCTCCTCCTCTGATCCCCAGAGGATCAGACTCCCTCCTCTGATCCCCCAGAGGATCAGTCTCCTCCTCCTCTGATCCCCCAGAGTATCAGTCTCCTCCTCCTCTGATCCCCCAGAGGATCAGTCTCCTCCTCCTCTGATCCCCCAGAGGATCAGACTCCTCCTCTGATCCTCCAGAGGATCAGTCTCCTCCTCCTCTGATCCCCAAGAGGATCAGTCTCCTCCTCCTCTGATCCTCCAGAGGATCAGTCTCCTCCTCCTCTGGTTCCCAGAGGATCAGTCTCCTCCTCCTCTGATCCCCCAGAGGATCAGTCTCCTCCACCTCTGATCCCCCAGAGGATCAGTCTCCTCCTCCTCTGATCCCCCAGAGGATCAGTCTAGTCCACCTCTGATCCCCCAGAGGATCAGTCTCCTCCTCCTCTGATCCCCCAGAGGATCAGTCTCCTCCTCCTCTGATCCCGCACAGGATCAGTCTCCTCCTCCTCTGATCCTCCAGAGGATCAGTCTCCTCCTCTGATCCCCCAGAGGATCAGTCTCCTCCTTCTCTGATCCCCCAGAGGATCAGTCTCCTCCACCTCTGATCCCCCAGAGGATCAGTCTCCTCCTCCTCTGATCCCCCAGAGGATCAGTCTCCTCCTCCTCTGATCCCCCAGAGGATCAGTCTCCTCCTCCTCTGATCCCCCAGTGGATCAGTCTCCTCCTCCTCTGATCCCCCAGAGGATCAGTCTCCTCCTCCTCTGATCCCCCAGAGGATCAGTCTCCTCCTCCTCTGATCCCCCAGAGGATCAGTCTCCTCCTCCTCTGATCCCCCAGAGGATCAGTCTCCTCCTCTGATCCCCCAAAGGATCAGTCTCCTCCTCTGATCCCCCAGAGGATCAGTCTCCTCCACCTCTGATCTCCCAGAGGATCAGTCTCCTCCTACTCTGATCCCCCAGAGGATCAGTCTCCTCCCCCTCTGATCCCCCAGAGGATCAGTCTCCTCCACCTCTGATCTCCCAGAGGATCAGTCTCCTCCTACTCTGATCCCCAGAGGATCAGTCTCCTCCTCCTCTGATCCCCCAGAGGATCAGTCTCCTCCTCCTCTGATCCCCCAGTGGATCAGTCTCCTCCTCCTCTGATCCCCCAGAGGATCAGTCTCCTCCTCTGATCCCCCAGAGGATCAGTCTCCTCCTCTGATCTCCCAGAGGATCAGTCTCCTCCTCTGATCCTCCAGAGGATCAATCTCCTCCTCCTCTGATCCCGCAGATCAGTCTCCTCCTCCTCTGATCCCCCAGAGGATCTATTTCCTCCTCCTCTGATCCCCCAGAGGATCAGTCTCCTCCTCCTCTGATCCCCCAGAGGATCACTCCTCCTCCTCTGATCCCCCAGAGGATCAGTCTCCTCCTCCTCTGATCCCCCAGAGGATCAGTCTCCTCCTCCTCTGATCCCCCAGAGGATCAGTCTCCACCTCCTCTGATCCCCCAGAGGATCAGTCTCCTCCTCCTCTGATCCCCCAGAGGATCAGTCTCCTCCTCATCTGATCCCCCAGAGGATCAGTCTCCTCCTCCTCTGATCCCCCAGAGGATCAGACTCCTCCTCTGATCCCCCGGAGGATCAGTCTCCTCCTCCTCTGGTTCCCAGAGGATCAGTCTCCTCCTCCTCTGATCCCCCAGAGGATCAGTCTCCTCCACCTCTGATCCCCCAGAGGATCAGTCTCCTCCTCCTCTGATCCCCCAGAGGATCAGTCTAGTCCACCTCTGATCCCCCAGAGGATCAGTCTCCTCCTCCTCTGATCACCCAGAGGATCAGTCTCCTCCTCCTCTGATCCCGCACAGGATCAGTCTCCTCCTGCTCTGATCCTCCAGAGGATCAGTCTCCTCCTCTGATCCCCCAGAGGATCAGTCTCCTCCTTCTCTGATCCCCCAGAGGATCAGTCTCCTCCACCTCTGATCCCCCAGAGGATCAGTCTCCTCCTCCTCTGATCCCCCAGAGGATCAGTCTCCTCCTCCTCTGATCCCCCAGAGGATCAGTCTCCTCCTCCTCTGATCCCCCAGTGGATCAGTCTCCTCCTCCTCTGATCCCCCAGAGGATCAGTCTCCTCCTCCTCTGATCCCCCAGAGGATCAGTCTCCTCCTCCTCTGATCCCCCAGAGGATCAGTGTCCTCCCCCTCTGATCCCCCAGAGGATCAGTCTCCTCCTCCTCTGATCCCCCAGAGGATCAATCTCCTCCTCATCTGATCCCCCAGAGGATCAGTCTCCTCCTCCTCTGATCCCCCAGAGGATCAGTCTCCTCCTCCTCTGATCCCCCAGAGGATCAGTCTCCTTCTCCTCTGATCCACCAGAGGATCAGTCTCCTCCTCCTCTGATCCCCCAGAGGATCAGTCTCCTCCTCCTCTGATCCCCCAGTGGATCAGTCTCCTCCTCCTCTGATCCACCAGTCTCCTCCTCCTCTGATCCCCCAGAGGATCAGTCTCCTCCTCCTCTGATCCACCAGAGGATCAGTCTCCACCTCCTCTGATCCACCAGAGGATCAGTCTCCACCTCCTCTGATCCCCCAGAGGATCAGTCTCCTCCTCCTCTGATCCCCCAGAGGATCAGTCTCCTCCTCCTCTGATCCCCAGTGGATCAGTCTCCTCCTCCTCTGATCCCCCAGAGGATCAGTCTCCTCCTCCTCTGAAACCCCAGAGGATCAGTCTCCTCCTCCTCTGATCCTCCAGAGGATCAGTCTCCTCCTCCTCTGATACCCCAGAGGATCAGTCTCTCGTCGTCCTCTGATCCCCCAGAGGATCAGTCTCCTCCTCCTCTGATACCCCAGAGGATCAGTCTCCTCCTCCTCTGATCCCCCAGAGGATCAGTCTCCTCCTCCTCTGATCCCCCAGAGGATCAGTCTCCTCCTCCTCTGATCCCCCAGAGGATCAGTCTCCTCCTCCTCTGATCCCCCAGAGGATCAGTCTCCTCCTCCTCTGATCCCCCAGAGGATCAGTCTCCTCCTCCTCTGATCCCCCAGAGGATCAGTCTCCTCCTCCTCCGATCCTCCAGAGGATCAGTCTCCTCCTCCTCTGATCCCCCAGAGGATCAGTCTCCACCTCCTCTGATCCCCCAGAGGATCAGTCTCCTCCTCCTCTGATCCCCCAGAGGATCAGTCTCCTCCTCCTCTGATACCCCAGAGGATCAGTCTCCTCCTCCTCTGATCCCCCAGAGGATCAGTCTCCTCCTCCTCTGATCCCCCAGAGGATCAGTCTGCTCCTCCTCTGATCCCCCAGAGGATCAGTCTCCTCCTCTGATCCCCCAGAGGATCAGTCTCCTCCTCTGATACCCCAGAGGAAAAGTCTCCTCCTCTGATCCCCCAGAGGATCAGACTCCTCCTCTGATCCCCCAGAGGATCAGTCTCCTCCTCCTCTGATACCCCAGAGGATCAGTCTCCTCCTCCTCTGATCCCCCAGAGGATCAGTCTCCTCCTCCTCTGATCCCCCAGAGGATCAGACTCCTCCTCTGATCCCCCAGAGGATCAGTCTCCTCCTCCTCTGATCCCCCAGAGGATCAGTCTCCTCCTCCTCTGATCCCCCAGAGGATCAGTCTCCTCCTCTGATCCTCCAGAGGAAAAGTCTCCTCCTCTGATCCCCCAGAGGATCAGTCTCCTCCTCCTCTGATCCTCCAGAGGACCAGTCTCCTCCTCCTCTGATCCCCCAGAGGATCAGTCTCCTCCTCCTCTGATCCCCCAAAGGATCAGACTCCTCCTCTGATCCCCCAGAGGATCAATCTCCTCCTCCTCTGATCCCCAGAGGATCAGTCTCCTGCTCTGATCCCCCAGAGGATCAGTCTCCTCCACCGCTGATCTCCCAGAGGATCAGTCTCCTCCTCTGATCCCCCAGAGGATCAGTCTCCTCCACCTCTGATCTCCCAGAGGATCAGTCTCCTCCTCCTCTGATCCCCCAGAGGATCAGTCTCCTCCTCCTCTGATCCCCCAGAGGATCAGTCTCCTCCTCCTCTGATCCCCAAGAGGATCAGTCTCCTCCTCCACTGATCCCCCAGAGGATCAGTCCCCTCCTCTGATCCCCCAGAGGATCAGTCTCCTCCTCTGATCTCCCAGAGGATCAGTCTCCTCCTCTGATCCTCCAGAGGATCAATCTCCTCCTCCTCTGAACCCGCAGTCTCCTCCTCCTCTGATCCCCCAGAGGATCAGTCTCCTCCTCTGATCCCCCACAGGATCAGTCTCCTCCACCTCTGATCTCCCAGAGGATCAGTCTCCTCCTCCTCTGATCCCCCAGAGGATCAGTCTCCTCCTCCTCTGATCCTCCAGAGGATCAGTCTCCTCCACCTCTGATCCCCCAGAGGATCAGTCTCCTCCTCCTCTGATCCCCCAGAGGATCAGTCTCCTCCTCCTCTGATCCCCCAGAGGATCAGTCTCCTCCTCCTCTGATCCCCCAGAGGATCAGTCTCCTCCTCCTCTGATCCCCCAGAGGATCAGTCTCCTCCTCCTCTGATCCCCCAGAGGATCAGTCTGCTCCTCCTCTGATCCCCCAGAGGATCAGTCTCCTCCTCCTCTGATCCCCCAGAGGATCAGTCTCCTCCTCCTCTGATCCCCCAGAGGATCAGTCTCCTCCTCCTCTGATCCCCCAGAGGATCAGTCTCCTCCTCCTCTGATCCCCCAGAGGATCAGTCTCCTCCTCCTCTGATCTCCCAGAGGATCAGTCTCCTCCTCTGATCCTCCAGAGGATCAATCTCCTCCTCCTCTGAACCCGCAGAGGATCAGTCTCCTCCTCCTCTGATCCCCCAGAGGATCAGTCTCCTCCTCTGATCCCCCAGAGGATCAGTCTCCTCCACCTCTGATCTCCCAGAGGATCAGTCTCCTCCTCCTCTGATGCCCCAGAGGATCAGTCTCCTCCTCCTCTGATCCTCCAGAGGATCAGTCTCCTCCACCTCTGATCCCCCAGAGGATCAGTCTCCTCCTCCTCTGATCCCCCAGAGGATAAGTCTCCTCCTCCTCTGATCCCCCAGAGGATCAGTCTCCTCCTCCTCTGATCCCCCAGAGGATCAGTCTCCTCCTCCTCTGATCCCCCAGAGGATCAGTCTGCTCCTCCTCTGATCCCCCAGAGGATCAGTCTCCTCCTCCTCTGATCCCCCAGAGGATCAGTCTCCTCCTCCTCTGATCCCCCAGAGGATCAGTCTCCTCCTCCTCTGATCCCCCAGAGGATCAGTCTCCTCCTCCTCTGATCCCCCAGAGGATCAGTCTCCTCCTCCTCTGATCCCCCAGAGGATCAGTCTCCTCCTCCTCTGATCCCCCAGAGGATCAGTCTCCTCCTCCTCTGATCCCCCAGAGGATCAGTCTCCTCCTCCTCTGATCCCCCAGAGGATCAGTCTCCTCCTCCTCTGATCCCCCAGAGGATCAGTCTCCTCCTCCTCTGATCCCCCAGAGGATCAGTCTCCTCCTCTGATCCCCCAGAGGATCAGTCTCCTCCTCTGATCCCCCAGAGGATCAGTCTGCTCCTCCTCTGATCCCCCAGAGGATCAGTCTCCTCCTCTGATCCCCCAGAGGATCAGTCTCCTCCTCTGATCCCCCAGAGGAAAAGTCTCCTCCTCTGATCCCCCAGAGGATCAGACTCCTCCTCTGATCCCCCAGAGGATCAGTCTCCTCCTCCTCTGATCCCCCAGAGGATCAGTCTCCTCCTCCTCTGATCCCCCAGAGGATCAGTCTCCTCCTCCTCTGATCCCCCAGAGGATCAGTCTCCTCCTCCTCTGATCCCCCAGAGGATTAGTCTCCTCCTCTGATCCCCCAGAGGATCAGTCTCCTCCTCCTCTGATCCCCCAGAGGATCAGTCTCCTCCTCCTCTGATCCCCCAGAGGATCAGTCTCCTCCTCCTCTGATCCCCCAGAGGATCAGTCTCCTCCTGTGATCCCCCAGAGGAAAAGTCTCCTCTTCTGATCCCCCAGAGGATCAGTCTCCTCCTCCTCTGATCCTCCAGAGGATCAGTCTCCTCCTCCTCTGATCCCCCAAAGGATCAGACTCCTCCTCCTCTGATCCCCCAGAGGATCAGTCTCCTCCTCCTCTGATCCCCCAGAGGATCAGTCTCCTCCTCCTCTGATCCCCCAAAGGATCAGACTCCTCCTCCTCTGATCCCCCAGAGGATCAGTCTCCTCCTCCTCTGATCCCCCAGAGGATCAGTCTCCTCCTCCTCTGATCCCCCAGAGGATCAGTCTCCTCCTCCTCTGATCCCCCAGAGGATCAGTCTCCTCCTCCTCTGATCCCCCAGAGGATCAGTCTCCTCCTCCTCTGATCCCCCAGAGGATCAGTCTCCTCCACCTCTGATCTCCCAGAGGATCAGTCTCCTCCTCTGATCCCCCAGAGGATCAGTCTCCTCCACCTCTGATCTCCCAGAGGAGCAGTCTCCTCCTCCTCTGATCCCCCAGAGGATCAGTCTCCTCCTCCTCTGATCCCCCAGAGGATCAGTCTCCTCCTCCTCTGATCCCCAAGAGGATCAGTCTCCTCCTCCACTGATCCCCCAGAGGATCAGTCTCCTCCTCCTCTGATCCCCCAGAGGATCAGTCTCCTCCTCTGATCTCCCAGAGGATCAGTCTCCTCCTCTGATCCTCCAGAGGATCAATCTCCTCCTCCTCTGATCCCGCAGAGGATCAGTCTCCTCCTCCTCTGATCCCCCAGAGGATCAGTCTCCTCCTCCTCTGATCCCCCAGAGCATCAGTCTCCTCCTCCTCTGATCCCCCAGAGGATCAGTCTCCTCCTCCTCTGATCCCCCAGAGGATCAGTCTGCTCCTCCTCTGATCCCCCAGAGATTCAGTCTCCTCCTCTGATCCCCCAGAGGATCAGTCTCCTCCTCTGATCCCCCAGAGGAAAAGTCTCCTCCTCTGATCCCCCAGAGGATCAGACTCCTCCTCTGATCCCCCAGAGGATCAGTCTCCTCCTCCTCTGATCCCCCAGAGGATCAGACTCCTCCTCCTCTGATCCCCCAGAGGATCAGACTCCTCCTCTGATCCTCCAGAGGATCAGTCTCCTCCTCCTCTGTTCCCCAAGAGGATCAGTCTCCTCCTCCTCTGATCCTCCAGAGGATCAGTCTCCTCCTCCTCTGATCCCCAAGAGGATCAGTCTCCTCCTCCTCTGATCCCCCAGAGGATCAGTCTCCTCCTCCTATGATCCCCTAGAGGATCAGTCTCCTCCTCAGATCCCCCAGAGGATTACTCTCCTCCTCCTCTGGTCCCCCAGAGGATCAGTCTCCTCCTCCTCTGATCCCCCAGAGGATCAGTCTCCTCAACCTCTGATCCCCCAGAGGATCAGTCTCCTCCTCCTCTGATCCCCCAGAGGATCAGTCTAGTCCACCTCTGATCCCCCAGAGGATCAGTCTCCTCCTCCTCTGATCCCCCAGAGGATCAGTCTCCTCCTCCTCTGATCCCGCACAGGATCAGTCTCCTCCTCCTCTGATCCTCCAGAGGATCAGTCTCCTCCTCTGATCCCCCAGAGGATCAGTCTCCTCCTTCTCTGATCCCCCAGAGGATCAGTCTCCTCCACCTCTGATCCCCCAGAGGATCAGTCTCCTCCTCCTCTGATCCCCCAGAGGATCAGTCTCCTCCTCCTCTGATCCCCCAGAGGATCAGTCTCCTCCTCCTCTGATCCCCCAGAGGATCAGTCTCCTCCTCCTCTGATCCCCCAGAGGATCAGTGTCCTCCTCCTCTGATCCCCCAGAGAATCAGTCTCCTCCTCCTCTGATCCCCCAGAGGATCAGTGTCCTCCTCCTCTGATCCCCCAGAGGATCAGTCTCCTCCTCCTCTGATCCCCCAAGGATCAATCTCCTCCTCATCTGATCCCCCAGAGGATCAGTCTCCTCCTCCTCTGATCCCCCAGAGGATCAGTCTCCTCCTCCTCTGATCCCCCAGAGGATCAGTCTCCTCCTCCTCTGATCCACCAGAGGATCAGTCTCCTCCTCCTCTGATCCCCCAGAGGATCAGTCTCCTCCTCCTCTGATCCCCCAGTGGATCAGTCTCCTCCTCCTCTGATCCACAAGAGGATCAGTCTCCTCCTCCTCTGATCCCCCAGAGGATCAGTCTCCTCCTCCTCTGATCCACCAGAGGATCAGTCTCCACCTCCTCTGATCCCCCAGAGGATCAGTCTCCTCCTCCTCTGATCCCCCAGTGGATCAATCTCCTCCTCCTCTGAAACCCCAGAGGATCAGTCTCCTCCTCCTCTGATCCTCCAGAGGATCAGTCTCCTCCTCCTCTGATACCCCAGAGGATCAGTCACCTCCTGCTCTGATCCCCCAGAGGATCAGTCTCCTCCTCCTCTGATCCCCCAGAGGATCAGTCTCCTCCTCCTCTGATCCCCCAGAGGATCAGTCCCCTCCTCCTCTGATCCTACAGAGGATCAGTCTCCTCCTCCTCTGATCCCCCAGAGGATCAGTCTCCTCCTCCTCTGATACCCCAGTGGATCAGTCTCCTCCTCCTCTGATCCACCAGAGGATCAGTCTCCTCCTCCTCTGATCCCCCAGAGGATCAGTCTCCTCCTCCTCTGATCCACCAGAGGATCAGTCTCCACCTCCTCTGATCCCCCAGAGGATCAGTCTCCTCCTCCTCTGATCCCCCAGACGATCAGTCTCTTCCTCCTCTGATCCCCCAGTGGATCAGTCTCCTCCTCCTCTGATCCCCCAGAGGATCAGACTCCTCCTCTGATCCCCCAGAGGATCAGTCTCCTCCTCCTCTGATCCCCCAGAGGATCAGTCTCCTCCTCCTCTGATCCCCTAGAGGATCAGTCTCCTCCTCCTCTGATCCTCCAGAGGAAAAGTCTCCTCCTCTGATCCCCCAGAGGATCAGTCTCCTCCTCCACTGATCCTCCAGAGGATCAGTCTCCTCCTCCTCTGATCTCCCAGAGGATCAGTCTCCTCCTCCTCTGATCCCCCAGAGGATCAGTCTCCTCCTCCTCTGATCCCCCAAAGGATCAGACTCCTCCTCTGATCCCCCAGAGGATCAGACTCCTGCTCTGATCCCCCAGAGGATCAGTCTCCTGCTCTGATCCCCCAGAGGATCAGTCTCCTCCACCTCTGATCTCCCAGAGGATCAGTCTCCTCCTCTGATCCCCCAGAGGATCAGTCTCCTCCACCTCTGATCTCCCAGAGGATCAGTCTCCTCCTCCTCTGATCCCCCAGAGGATCAGTCTCCTCCTCCTCTGATCCCCCAGAGGATCAGTCTCCTCCTCCTCTGATCCCCCAGAGGATCAGTCTCCTCCTCCTCTGATCCCCCAGAGGATCAGTCTCCTCCTCTGATCCCCCAGAGGATCAGTCTCCTCCTCCTCTGATCCCCCAGTGGATCAGTCTCCTCCTCTGATCCCCCAGAGGATCAGTCTCCTCCTCTGATCCCCCAGAGGATCAGTCTCCTCCTCCTCTGATCCCCCAGAGGATCAGTCTCCTCCTCCTCTGATCCCGCAGAGGATCAGTCTCCTCCTCCTCTGATCCCCCAGAGGATCAGTCTCCTCCTCCTCTGATCCCCCAGAGGATCAGTCTCCTCCTCCTCTGATCCCCCAGAGGATCAGTCTCCTCCTCCTCTGATCCCCCAGAGGATCAGTCTCCTCCTCCTCTGATCCCCCAGAGGATCAGACCTCCTCTGATCCTCCAGAGGATCAGTCTCCTCCTCCTCTGATCCCCAAGAGGATCAGTCTCCTCCTCCTCTGATCCTCCAGAGGATCAGTCTCCTCCTCCTCTGATCCCCAAGAGGATCAGTCTCCTCCTCCTCTGATCCCCCAGAGGATCAGTCTCCTCCTCCTCTGATCCCCCAGAGGATCAGTCTCCTCCTTCTCTGATCCCCCAGAGGATCAGTCTCCTCCACCTCTGATCCCCCAGAGGATCAGTCTCCTCCTCCTCTGATCCACCAGAGGATCAGTCTCCTCCTCCTCTGATCCCCCAGAGGATCAGTCTCCTCCTCCTCTGATCCACCAGAGGATCAGTCTCCACCTCCTCTGATCCCCCAGAGGATCAGTCTCCTCCTCCTCTGATCCCCCAGTGGATCAGTCTCCTCCTCCTCTGATCACCCAGAGGATCAGTCTCCTCCTCCTCTGATCCCCCAGTGGATCTGTCTCCTCCTCCTCTGATCCCCCAGAGGATCAGTCTCCTCCTCCTCTGATCCTCCAGAGGATCAGTCTCCTCCTCCTCTGATCCCCAAGAGGATCAGTCTCCTCCTCCTCTGATCCCCCAGAGGATCAGTCTCCTCCACCTCTGATCCCCCAGAGGATCAGTCTCCTCCTCCTCTGATCCCCCAGAGGATCAGTCTAGTCCACCTCTGATCCCCCAGAGGATCAGTCTCCTCCTCCTCTGATCCCCCAGAGGATCAGTCTCCTCCTCCTCTGATCCTCCAGAGGATCAGTCTCCTCCTCTGATCCCCCAGAGGATCAGTCTCCTCCTCCTCTGATCCCCCAGAGGATCAGTCTCCTCCTCCTCTGATCCCCCAGAGGATCAGTCTCCTCCTCTGATCCCCCAGAGGATCAGTCTCCTCCTCCTCTGATCCCCCAGAGGATCAGTCTCCTCCTCCTCTGATCCTCCAGAGGATCAGTCTCCTCCTCCTCTGATCCCCAAGAGGATCAGTCTCCTCCTCCTCTGATCCTCCAGAGGATCAGTCTCCTCCTCTGATCCCCCAGAGCATCAGTCTCCTCCTCCTCTGATCCCCCAGAGGATCAGTCTCCTCCACCTCTGATCCCCCAGAGGATCAGTCTCCTCCTCCTCTGATCCCCCAGAGGATCAGTCTCCTCCTCCTCTGATCCCCCAGTCTCCTCCTCCTCTGAACCCCCAGAGGATCAGTCTCCTCCTCCTCTGATCCCCCAGAGGATCAGTCTCCTCCTCCTCTGATCCCCCAGAGGATCAGTCTCCTCCTCCTCTGATCCCCCAGAGGATCAGTGTCCTCCTCCTCTGATCCCCCAGAGGATCAGTCTCCTCCTCCTCTGATCCCCCAAGGATCAGTGTCCTCCTCATCTGATCCCCCAGAGGATCAGTCTCCTCCTCCTCTGATCCCCCAGAGGATCAGTCTCCTCCTCCTCTGATCCCCCAGAGGATCAGTCTCCTCCTCCTCTGATCCCCCAGAGGATCAGTCTCCTCCTCCTCTGATCCCCCAGAGGATCAGTCTCCTCCTCCTCTGATCCCCCAGAGGATCAGTCTCCTCCTCCTCTGATCCCCCAGAGGATCAGTCTCCTCCTCCTCTGAACCCCCAGTGGATCAGTCTCCTCCTCCTCTGATCCCCCAGAGGATCAGTCTCCTCCTCCTCTGATCCCCCAGAGGATCAGTCTCCTCCTCCTCTGATCCACCAGAGGATCAGTCTCCACCTCCTCTGATCCCCCAGAGGATCAGTCTCCTCCTCCTCTGATCCACCAGTGGATCAGTCTCCTCCTCCTCTGATCCCCCAGAGGATCAGTCTCCTCCTCCTCTGATCCCCCAGTGGATCAGTCTCCTCCTCCTCTGATCCCCCAGAGGATCAGTCTCCTCCTCCTCTGAAACCCCAGAGGATCAGTCTCCTCCTCCTCTGATCCTCCAGAGGATCAGTCTCCTCCTCCTCTGATCCCCCAGAGGATCAGTCTCCTCCTCCTCTGATCCCCCAGAGGATCAGTCTCCTCCTCCTCTGATCCCCCAGAGGATCAGTCTCCTCCTCCTCTGATCCCCCAGAGGATCAGTCTCCTCCTCCTCTGATCCCCCAGAGGATCAGTCTCCTCCTCCTCTGATGCCCCAGAGGATCAGTCTCCTCCTCCTTTGATCCCCCAGAGGATCAGTCTCCTCCTCCTCTGATGCCCCAGAGGATCAGTCTCCTCCTCCTCTGATCCCCCAGAGGATCAGTCTCCTCCTCCTCTGATCCCCCAGAGGATCAGTCTCCTCCTCCTCTGATCCCCCAGAGGATCAGTCCCCTCCTCCTCTGATCCCCCAGAGGATCAGTCTCCTCCTCCTCTGATCCCCCAGAGGATCAGTCTCCTCCTCCTCTGATCCCCCAGAGGATCAGTCTCCTCCTCCTCTGATCCCCCAGAGGATCAGACTCCTCCTCCTCTGATCCCCCAGAGGATCAGACTCCTCCTCTGATCCTCCAGAGGATCAGTCTCCTCCTCCTCTGTTCCCCAAGAGGATCAGTCTCCTCCTCCTCTGATCCTCCAGAGGATCAGTCTCCTCCTCCTCTGATCCCCAAGAGGATCAGTCTCCTCCTCCTCTGATCCCCCAGAGGATCAGTCTCCTCCTCCTATGATCCCCCAGAGGATCAGTCTCCTCCTCAGATCCCCCAGAGGATTACTCTCCTCCTCCTCTGGTCCCCCAGAGGATCAGTCTCCTCCTCCTCTGATCCCCCAGAGGATCAGTCTCCTCCACCTCTGATCCCCCAGAGGATCAGTCTCCTCCTCCTCTGATCCCCCAGAGGATCAGTCTAGTCCACCTCTGATCCCCCAGAGGATCAGTCTCCTCCTCCTCTGATCCCCCAGAGGATCAGTCTCCTCCTCCTCTGATCCCGCACAGGATCAGTCTCCTCCTCCTCTGATCCTCCAGAGGATCAGTCTCCTCCTCTGATCCCCCAGAGGATCAGTCTCCTCCTTCTCTGATCCCCCAGAGGATCAGTCTCCTCCACCTCTGATCCCCCAGAGGATCAGTCTCCTCCTCCTCTGATCCCCCAGAGGATCAGTCTCCTCCTCCTCTGATCCCCCAGAGGATCAGTCTCCTCCTCCTCTGATCCCCCAGAGGATCAGTCTCCTCCTCCTCTGATCCCCCAGAGGATCAGTGTCCTCCTCCTCTGATCCCCCAGAGAATCAGTCTCCTCCTCCTCTGATCCCCCAGAGGATCAGTGTCCTCCTCCTCTGATCCCCCAGAGGATCAGTCTCCTCCTCCTCTGATCCCCCAAGGATCAATCTCCTCCTCATCTGATCCCCCAGAGGATCAGTCTCCTCCTCCTCTGATCCCCCAGAGGATCAGTCTCCTCCTCCTCTGATCCCCAGAGGATCAGTCTCCTCCTCCTCTGATCCACCAGAGGATCAGTCTCCTCCTCCTCTGATCCCCCAGAGGATCAGTCTCCTCCTCCTCTGATCCCCCAGTGGATCAGTCTCCTCCTCCTCTGATCCACAAGAGGATCAGTCTCCTCCTCCTCTGATCCCCAGAGGATCAGTCTCCTCCTCCTCTGATCCACCAGAGGATCAGTCTCCACCTCCTCTGATCCCCCAGAGGATCAGTCTCCTCCTCCTCTGATCCCCCAGTGGATCAATCTCCTCCTCCTCTGAAACCCCAGAGGATCAGTCTCCTCCTCCTCTGATCCTCCAGAGGATCAGTCTCCTCCTCCTCTGATACCCCAGAGGATCAGTCACCTCCCTGCTCTGATCCCCCAGAGGATCAGTCTCCTCCTCCTCTGATCCCCCAGAGGATCAGTCTCCTCCTCCTCTGATCCCCCAGAGGATCAGTCCCCTCCTCCTCTGATCCTACAGAGGATCAGTCTCCTCCTCCTCTGATCCCCCAGAGGATCAGTCTCCTCCTCCTCTGATACCCCAGTGGATCAGTCTCCTCCTCCTCTGATCCACCAGAGGATCAGTCTCCTCCTCCTCTGATCCCCCAGAGGATCAGTCTCCTCCTCCTCTGATCCACCAGAGGATCAGTCTCCACCTCCTCTGATCCCCCAGAGGATCAGTCTCCTCCTCCTCTGATCCCCCAGACGATCAGTCTCTTCCTCCTCTGATCCCCCCAGTGGATCAGTCTCCTCCTCCTCTGATCCCCCAGAGGATCAGACTCCTCCTCTGATCCCCCAGAGGATCAGTCTCCTCCTCCTCTGATCCCCCAGAGGATCAGTCTCCTCCTCCTCTGATCCCCTAGAGGATCAGTCTCCTCCTCCCTCTGATCCTCCAGAGGAAAAGTCTCCTCCTCTGATCCCCCAGAGGATCAGTCTCCTCCTCCACTGATCCTCCAGAGGATCAGTCTCCTCCTCCTCTGATCTCCCAGAGGATCAGTCTCCTCCTCCTCTGATCCCCAGAGGATCAGTCTCCTCCTCCTCTGATCCCCCAAAGGATCAGACTCCTCCTCTGATCCCCCAGAGGATCAGACTCCTGCTCTGATCCCCCAGAGGATCAGTCTCCTGCTCTGATCCCCAGAGGATCAGTCTCCTCCACCTCTGATCTCCCAGAGGATCAGTCTCCTCCTCTGATCCCCCAGAGGATCAGTCTCCTCCACCTCTGATCTCCCAGAGGATCAGTCTCCTCCTCCTCTGATCCCCCAGAGGATCAGTCTTCCTCCTCCTCTGATCCCCCAGAGGATCAGTCTCCTCCTCCTCTGATCCCCCAGAGGATCAGTCTCCTCCTCCTCTGATCCCCCAGAGGATCAGTCTCCTCCTCTGATCCCCCAGAGGATCAGTCTCCTCCTCCTCTGATCCCCCAGTGGATCAGTCTCCTCCTCTGATCCCCCAGAGGATCAGTCTCCTCCTCCTGATCCCCCAGAGGATCAGTCTCCTCCTCCTCTGATCCCCCAGAGGATCAGTCTCCTCCTCCTCTGATCCCGCAGAGGATCAGTCTCCTCCTCCTCTGATTCCCCCAGAGGATCAGTCTCCTCCTCCTCTGATCCCCCAGAGGATCAGTCTCCTCCTCCTCTGATCCCCCAGAGGATCAGTCTCCTCCTCCTCTGATCCCCCAGAGGATCAGTCTCCTCCTCCTCTGATCCCCCAGAGGATCAGACCTCCTCTGATCCTCCAGAGGATCAGTCTCCTCCTCCTCTGATCCCCAAGAGGATCAGTCTCCTCCTCCTCTGATCCTCCAGAGGATCAGTCTCCTCCTCCTCTGATCCCCAAGAGGATCAGTCTCCTCCTCCTCTGATCCCCCAGAGGATCAGTCTCCTCCTCCTCTGATCCCCCAGAGGATCAGTCTCCTCCTTCTCTGATCCCCCAGAGGATCAGTCTCCTCCACCTCTGATCCCCAGAGGATCAGTCTCCTCCTCCTCTGATCCACCAGAGGATCAGTCTCCTCTCCTCTGATCCCCAGAGGATCAGTCTCCTCCTCCTCTGATCCCCCAGAGGATCAGTCTCCACTCCTCTGATCCCCCAGAGGATCAGTCTCCTCCTCCTCTGATCCCCCAGAGGATCAGTCTCCTCCTCCTCTGATCCCCCAGAGGATCAGTCTCCTCCTCCTCTGATCCCCCAGAGGATCAGTCTCCTCCTCCTCTGATCCCCCAGAGGATCAGTCTCCTCCTCCTCTGATCCCCCAGAGGATCAGTCTCCTCCTCCTCTGATCCCCCAGAGGATCAGTCTCCTCCTCCTCTGATCCCCCAGAGGATCAGTCTCTCTCCTCCACCTCTGATCCCCCAGAGGATCAGTCTCCTCCTCCTCTGATCCCCCAGAGGATCAGTCCTCCTCCTCTGATCCCCCAGAGGATCAGTTCTCCTCCCTCCTCTGATCCCCAGAGGATCAGTCTCCTCCTCCTCTGATCCTCCAGAGGATCAGTCTCCTCCTCCTCTGATCCCCCAGAGGATCAGTCTCCTCCTCCTCTGATCCCCCAGAGGATCAGTCTCCTCCTCCTCTGATCCCCCAGAGGATCAGTCTCCTCCCTCTGATCCCCCAGAGGATCAGTCTCCTCCTCCTCTGATCCCCCAGAGGATCAGTCTCCTCCTCCTCTGATCCTCCAGAGGTCAGTCTCCTCCTCCTCTGATCCCCAAGAGGATCAGTCTCCTCCTCCTCTGATCCTCCAGAGGATCAGTCTCCTCCTCCTGATCCCCCAGAGCATCAGTCTCCTCCTCCTCTGATCCCCCAGAGGATCAGTCTCCTCCTCCTCTGATCCCCAGAGGATCAGTCTCCTCCTCCTCTGATCCCCCAGAGGATCAGTCTCTCCTCCTCTGATCCCCCAGTCTCCTCCTCCTCTGAACCCCCAGAGGATCAGTCTCCTCCTCCTCTGATCCCCCAGAGGATCAGTCTCCTCCTCCTCTGATCCCCCAGAGGATCAGTCTCCTCCTCCTCTGATCCCCCAGAGGATCAGTGTCCTCCTCCTCTGATCCCCCAGAGGATCAGTCTCCTCCTCCTCTGATCCCCCAAGGATCAGTCTCCTCCTCCTCTGATCCCCCAGAGGATCAGTCTCCTCCTCCTCTGATCCCCCAGAGGATCAGTCTCCTCCTCCTCTGATCCCCCAGAGGATCAGTCTCCTCCTCCTCTGATCCCCCAGAGGATCAGTCTCCTCCTCCTCTGAACCCCCAGAGGATCAGTCTCCTCCTCCTCTGATCCCCCAGAGGATCAGTCTCCTCCTCCTCTGATCCCCCAGAGGATCAGTCTCCTCCTCCTCTGATCCCCCGAAGTCGGATCAGGGTCTCCTCCTCCTCTGATCCCCCAGAGGATCAGTCTCCTCCTCCTCTGATCCCCCAGAGGATCAGTCTCCTCCTCCTCTGATCCACCAGTGGATCAGTCTCCACCTCCTCTGATCCCCCAGAGGATCAGTCCTCCTCCTCCTCTGATCCCCCAGTGGATCAAGTCTCCCTCCTCCTCTGATCCCCCAGAGGATCAGTCTCCTCCTCCTCTGATCCCCCAGTGATCAGTCTCCTCCTCCTCTGATCCCCCAGAGGATCAGTCTCCTCCTCCTCTGAAACCCCAGAGGATCAGTCGCCTCCTCCTCTGATCCTCCAGAGGATCAGTCTCCTCCTCCTCTGATCCCCCCAGAAGGATCAGTCTCCTCCTCCTCTGATCCCCCAGAGGATCAGTCTCCTCCTCCTCTGATCCCCCAGAGGATCAGTCTCCTCCTCCTCTGATCCCCCAGAGGATCAGTCTCCTCCTCCTCTGATCCCCCAGAGGATCAGTCTCCTCCTCCTCTGATGCCCCAGAGGATCAGTCTCCTCCCTCCTCTGATCCCCAGAGGATCAGTCTCCTCCTCCTCTGATCCCCCAGAGGATCAGTCTCCTCTCCTCTGATCCCCCAGAGGATCAGTCTCCTCCTCCTCTGATCCCCCAGAGGATCAGTCTCCTCCTCCTCTGATCCCCCAGAGGATCAGTCCTCCTCCTCCTCTGATCCCCCAGAGGATCAGTCTCCTCCTCCTCTGATCCCCCAGAGGATCAGTACCTCTCCTCCTCTGATCCCCCAGAGGATCAGTCTCCTCGCTCCTCTTGATCCCCCAGAGGATCAGTCTCCTCCTCCTCTGATCCCCCAGAGGATCAGTCTCTCCTCCTCTGATCCCCCAGAGGATCAGTCTCCTCCTCCTCTGATCCCCCCAGAGGATCGGTCTCCTCCTCCTCTGATCCCCCAGTGGATCGGTCTCCTCCTCCTCCGATCCCCCAGAGGATCAGTCTCTCTCCTCTGATCCCCAGAGGATCAGTCTCCTCCTCCTCGATCCCCACAGAGGATCAGTCTCCTCCTCCTCTGATCCCCCAGAGGATCAGTCTCCTCCTCCTCCGATCCCCCAGAGGATCAGTCTCCTCCTCCTCCGATCCCCCAGAGGATCAGTCTCCTCCTCCTCCGATCCCCCAGAGGATCAGTCTCCTCCTCCTCTGATCCCCCAGAGGATCAGTCTGCTCCTCCTCTGATCCCCCAGAGGAAAAGTCTCCTCCTCTGATCCCCCAGAGGATCAGACTCCTCCTCTGATCCCCAGAGGATCAGTCTCCTCCTCCTCTGATCCCCCAGAGGATCAGTCTCCTCCTCCTCTGATCCCCCCAGAGGATCAGTCT
>NW_026780525.1:0-32913 GCF_030144855.1 Hypanus sabinus | reverse complement strand
CCTTCTACTTCTGAGCTCCTTTGCGGATTATGTGATCGTCAACCTTTAACCAAGCAGAGTTAATGTTGCATTATTGTTGACTGTGTTATATAATTGTGCGGGATAAAGTGGATCCACGCATCACATCATTGATGTTTCTAATTTGTAAACGCATGAGTCCACTTTTATGCATTGTGTTTTTGATACATATCCAACTTGTCGAGAGCGAACTTTATGTCTAATATTTTTCAAATAATATACCATACTTTATCTGCTTTCCTCTATTGATTACTTACTTTTTAAACCTTTGCGTCATAGTTTACTACGTGGCGTCTCAAACAGCAATAAATGAGTGAAATTTCATGCAGATTCTTTCTTCCCTGCCCTTTACTATTTCGTTATGTTACTGTAAATTATTTTAATTTCAAATGTCAGCACATTATAGTATTCAAAACTCGAATGCACGTATAACAATGTACATTAACTTTCTTCTTTGGTAAGTATAGATTACAGTAGTGGCGTTGCTGTTAACTTGTTGACACCAACTTGAACTAGACAATGGCGTCTGATAGGATCAACACTTCCGTTCTGCTCATTCCGTCCATCGCCATTGAAGGGAACTCTGTGAAACTCTGAAGAAAGTTAATAAATCAGTAAACTATTCATAGATGTTTCATCAATAAATAAATGTTATCACAATAATAGATGCTAATGAATATTTCGCTTTCATAAAATGTATCAATGGAACAGGGTGTGACTCAATGTTAAGGAATTGCCGAAAGATCAGATACGGAGAGAGAAAGAGTCTGCAACATGAAAATGATAGACAAAATATCCTTCGAAGAGAAAAAATATTCATCCGAACTGATCGGACTGGTCATGCTCGCCGTGAATCTGTCTCTACATCTCATCATCTCAATATGCTTTGGAGACCGATAATGTTGAGTGAAATGAAACATTTATTATGTACACGAGCTAATTTCTTAATCGCACTGATGACTTTCCTATATATTATTCCGAATGCAATGTCGGCAGGGTCTATTAGATAACGGGAAGTGTCTTGATGAATTGACCCTGTTGGCCATGCCTTCCGTCCGTTATTCCGGTGGTCACAAACAGCCTCGCATACGAGGTAAAATTCAATATTTTTTAAGTACCAATAGAAAATTTCGGAGCACCTGTCTTGAGGCCAGGTGTGCAGTCTGTTACTGATTATCAACAGCAACATAAAGGATGTGGAAGTTCAATGATTTCGCGTCAATGGTGGGTGTCAGAACATTTCTACTTACTTCCTTCCTTGTCACAATTCTGTGATACAGGTTGACTAACACACCCACTTCTGCGGACCAACTATAGCACGCACAAAACTAAAAGGTGATTTAGAAAGTCAGAGAATGAGGCGACATCCGTGCAGCGAAATGGACAGTTGTCGTTTTTGGGTCGAGATCTGCCAACTAGCCGGCGGAATCGTTACACCATCCTGTGTGCCTCGGCAGATTCTGCTGTTTGTTGTCTTGTGTGCGAGCTGTGCGACTGGAACTTTTGCCCGGCAGAGAAGGAGTGGTTTTGAAGTTCGAGATAACAAGACGAACGCTAAGCTTCTGGTCTATCATACTATAGTCCTCCCCTACTTGCTATATGGTGTGGAGTCACGGAGAACATACAGCCGATACATAAAATCCCGAGAAACTTGCCATTAAGGATATCTCCGAAAGATTCTGAGATTTATCTGGTAGAACAAATGTACTTACTCCAGCATCTTGGAGGTAGCTAACGTTAACTACATTGCCACAATCATGACTCAACTCATCATCAGCCACATCAACCGCATGCCTGATTCCCTCCTCCCTAAACAACTCCTGTTCGACCAACGTAAGGATACAAAACCTACTCCTGGAAGGCAGAACAAGCAGTTCAAGAACAATGACGAGACCCACCTGAGGAACTGCTATATCAACCTGAATGGATAGGGAAAGTAAGCACAGGATAGGGAAAGCTGGAGAAAAGCTGACTATGAGAAGCTGTACAGCTCGAAGACTATCTCATCGTGCCACTGAGACTAAATGGCTTTAACGTTGGAAGAGACTGAGCGACATCAATCAATACCTGCCAACATTGCAATAGAACTTGTGGATCATGGATCGGCCTCTTCAGTCTTCTTGAATCCCACAAGTGACCAGATCAAACACAAGGAAAAGAATCATACTGGACTAAAAATGATCGCTGCTGCAGCTGCTGATGATAATAGTGATGATAATGATGACCATGGACAACGTCTGTTCAATATTCCCAAATACATTCTCCTTCAGATTCCTTGTTGTTTTCCAACTGGTTCAACATTCAGCAAATTCTTTGAACTCGATTGGAATCTACAAATAGTACAACTCATGTTAGCCGAAAAAAAACTGAAACGAGCAAGGCTGGAGGAAAACTAGATTGTGACTTATTTCAACAGGCAATAACAAATGTAAATACTCAGATTTTTGAACAATGGAAACACAGGAGCACAATCAAAATGCTGGCGGAACACAGGAAGCCAGAAAATATCTAAGGAAAAGTGTACTGTTTTTCCTTATGCATACTGCTGGACCTGCTGGGTCTCCCCAACATTTTGTGTGTGTTGCTCGGATTTCTAGCATCTGCAGATTTTCCCTTGTTTGTGAGTGGAAACTGAGGTGCTGCATGTCTGATGGGAGAATCACAAAAGCTAACCTTCTTGTACTGAAAATACTTGCACAAGCCCTTAACGCTAGGGAATATGAATATTGATATAAAGATGTTACGAATCAGTTAGTTAGGATATCTGCGAGACCATTCCCTGCCCATGCAGCCATTGTTTTACCCCTTGTGCGTCGCATTGGTGCAGGGCGTTATCTGGAATGTTCTCTTTGAGCCCACTCCAGGAAAATTTCTAAACCTCCCTCAGAAACACTACGAGTTCTCTGTGCCATTCCTAAATGTAAATTTGTGCTCTTGGCACTTGGCTGTTCTTCGCATTAGGTGCATATTTCATGTGTTCACTTCTGTCTTGTTCTTTCCCTCTCACACGCTCTCTTCTTTATATTCTGATAATTAATATTCTCACCGTTCCCCTCTGAGGCTTTCTTCAAACAGCTTCATTGTTGTACATTTCAGCGTAGCTTCCTTATTCTGTCTCTCAGTGATCCCCTCAAACATAATTTCACTCCATCCATTTATCCATTTCACCTCTATCTCTCCCTCTGGCTTGGCAACCCCCCACACCTTTCGTTCCTAATTTGGTTATTTTCTTTTTTCAGATCACAGCCCTTTGCGAAAGTAATACAGGCTGTATTTTAAACAGCAGCACGCCCGGAAATGTTTCCTCAGAAACAATGAATCCTGTACTTTTCCCTACTCAAAACAATTATTTCTTAATTTCTTTATCATTTTTTTAACAGTCAATTTGGTAGCGATCATGATTCTATCCCAAGCAAAGTGCGGTCTCTCCAAATGCATCACTCGCTACCTGGTCGGAATGGCAGCAGCCGATCTCATGGTCGTAATCACTGACGTCATATTAAGATGGATTCCTGTGGTATATTTCCAAGGTTCATTTTTGTTCCTTACTCCAGTGTGCCGAATAATTTACTACATGGTTTTCGCATCCACAGCCGTCTCTGTGTGGTTGACAGTCGCATTCACGTTCGACCGATTTGTAACTCTCTGTTGTGACAAGTTGAAAACAAAATATTGCACCGAGAGAACGGCGACTTTGGTTATAGGGACAGTGATTGTGCTGGGCTGCTTGGAGAATGTTCCCTGGTATTTTACCTACGCGCCTGGAGAAATAATTAACAATGTTCCCTGGCGCTGTGTCTATAAAACAAGCTTCTATAATTCAGTTCTCTGGGCTACATTTGAACTATTTCATCGCATTTTCACCCCCTGTGTCCCGTTCGTTCTGATGTTGATGCTCAATGTTCTGACGGTCAGACGGATTTTAGCGTCCAGCAGAGGCCGCAGGAGTCTACGGAGCCACAACAGTGGAGCGAATGACAAGGATACGGAGATGGAGAACCGAAAGAAATCCATCGTTTTACTCTTCAGTATAACCGATAGTTTCATATTGTTGTGGGCAACACTTGCTGACTTTTACATCCATCAGAGAATTACAGAGAATTATTATTATTCTACCACTGACCTGTCTTTCATCATAGAAAACACAGCATCGAAGCTTCAGCTTCTGAGCACCTGCACCAACACGTGTATTTATGTCTTGACCTAGAGCAAATTCAGAGATGAACTGATAAAACCTGTCAAATACCCATTCACCTTAATTTCTAGATTTATTAAAATAATAAAGACATAGTAGTATTGATTGCAAGCCTAATTTCCTTTTACATTTCGTTACGCCTCACCATTTTCTGGTTCTCTCATTTCCTATCTCACTTGCAGAGTGAACATATAATCGCTCAAAACATAATGCGTATAAAATGAGGCATAAGTCGACCAGATACTTCTTTCAAATGCATCAGAGAAGCTTTTGAAGAAAATAGCTCAAACTGCTCCATTTCATTCATGCTGAGTGATCTTCAGTTGAGTTTCTGGCTGAACGCCGATTCCAGTCCGGGTCGACGTATAGGTTTGCGTTTCAGAGTGCGTGGATTATTCCTGTTGAATTCGTTCCTGTGACATCATGATAAAATAACAGAATTCTAATTCTTAGGCAAGAGCTGTTGTTACGAATTGGGATTCGCTACTGTGCATGGATGTGGATATAACTGATGTAATTATTAATCAAGGCCCAGACTAACCACACGATATTTTAATGCGGATGTTGAAGCGGCTCTGATATAAAACAAAAGAAACATACACTTACTGAAAAAAATGTACAGCCGTGACAAAATAAGGACAGCTGTCTCAAAAACTTGCCAATAAACTGCTGTTGCGCCGAGAATATAAAAGAGCACAGCAGATGAACATTCCCCTCTGCCCACAATGCAAAATAATTAGAAAACAATTACACAATTAAATATTCCATCTGCCTGCACAATACCCATTGCCTTCCAATTCCCTCATATTCATGAATGCTTTGACCACAATCTGGGAGAATATTCTAAGCAAAACCACTCTCTGTTAATTATTTTGACAATAAATGGATGTAATCAGATATTGGACATTTCAACACTAGGACAGTATAGTCTTTCTACTCTATGTATGCCTCTTATAATTTTATAAGCCTATATCAGATCCTAGGACATTGAAAAATTTGATATATTTGCAAATTCAAAGGCATGTAGAGGCCAACGCCCTGTGATACGAACAACGGAGATTGCATTAAACGCTTCCCAGTCCCACATGTCGTTAATCCTGCACTGAGATAATTCACTGAAACTAGTACTAAGCAACAGCCCGAAAGCAATGAGGCAACGTTCAGGTAGTGGTGGTGGGTGGAAGGGTGTAGTGAGTGGTAGTCCAGAGAACCATCAGTCTCAACACTTACCGTGAAAATTGGTCTGTGGTATCATTTATAAATGGCTCACTGCTCATAGTACACAACTCAGGAGGTGGGTGGATAATTTTAGAGGTAGAGCGCCCCTGGTCATCGACGGAAGACTTCGTTTGACAAACGCAGAACACAGTTTCCAATCTTGATGGAGCAGCGCCAAAACGGATAGATCAGAAGCCTCACAAAAACTAGTTCACTCAACTTCGCCCAATGAGTCAGAAAGGCAGCGAATTCCGGCAGTTTGAATCTTTTCGAGCGGTCAATCAGCGTCTGGAATTGATTGGCAAGAACAAATTAAAGGAAGACAAGAGGAAGCGCAGCGGCCTTCGTTGGAGTGGTCACAAGTATAGGGATTTTAAGGCTTTAGATCTTCAACGCTTCAGCGAGGAGAGGCTTCAATCTGTAATATAAACCCATTAGCGATGTCAATCATTTTTCCTCCATTTCCACACATCAAGACTCGCTAGATGAATTCTCCACTCTGCCTTGAATGGACACTACCGTGACATTGTCCCCAACTTGTAACACCACCACTTCTTAATTAATCCCTCTCGCCCTGGGCAATTTAAAACAACGATCTATGATTTCTCTCTGTGCACGCAAGGAAAGTAAGAATAGGATGCTTTGGCCTATAAATTCGTGTCTGAGGAAATGGTGCAAGGGGCAGGGGATCAGATTTCTGCAACATTGGGATCTCTGCTGGGGACGGTACGACCCCTGTTTCATCTAAACCCGGGGGGCGGGGGCGGGGGAACCAATATCCTCTGGCGCACGTTTAGTAGGCCTGCCTGGATGGTTAAATCTAATTCAGCATGGGGTAGGAACCAGAGTGATAGAGCTGAGGATGTGGCAGTTAATTGACAAAAAGAGGCAATATGTAGTGAGACTATTTACAAGGGCAAGCTGATGATAGGTCAAAATTGCTGTCAAATTGCCCAGATAGCCTGGTCAGGGATATCACCTGAAGAGGTGATAGAAAGGAGTTATAGGCAGCTGGTCACACCGGGACCACGGGAGACAGTCAAGTGGGTCACAGTCAGGACAGGGAAGGGGAAGAGTTAGGAACTAAAGGGTACTCCTGTGGCTGTACCCCTTGACAATAAGTATTCCTGTTTGAGTACTGTTGGGGTAGACTTCCTCTGCACAGAGCCCGGTCCTGTGGCTCATAAGAGTAAGGGAAGGAAGAAGAAGGCATTAGTGATCGGAGTCCCTATAGTCAGGGTGTCAGACAGGCGATTCTGTGGACGCAAGAAAGAAACTCGAATAGCAGTTTGCCTCCCAGGTGCCAGGGTCCGGGATGTTTCAGATCACGTCCAAGATATCTTGCAGTGGGAGGGAGAACAGCCAGAGGTTGTGGTACATATTGGTACCAATGACATAGGTAGGAAAGGGAAGAGGTCCTGAAAAAAGATTACAGGGAGTTAGGAAGGAAGTTGGGAAACTGGACCGCAAATATAGTAATCTCGGGATTACCGTCCGTGCCACGCGACAGTGAGAATAGGAATAGATTGAGGTGGAGGACAAATGCGTGGTTGAGGGATTCATTCAGGGGGCAGGGATGCAGATTTCTGGATCATTGGGACCTCTTTTGGGGCAGGTGTGACCCGTACAAAAAGGGCGGATTGCATTAGAATCTCAGAGGAATCAATATCCTGTCGGGAAGGTTAGCTACAGCTACTGGGGAGAGTTTAAACTAGAATTGTTGTGGGGTGGGAAAGGAAATGAACAGACTTGGGAAGAGGAGTTTGGCTGACAAATAGAGAAAGCTTGTAGACAGTGCGAAAGGGAGGATTAGTACTTGGAGATATAATATGGTGGCCATTGCAGAGACTTGCATGCCTCAGGGACAGGAATGGTTACTTTATGTGCTGTGTTTTAGATGTTTCAGAAAGGACACGGAGGGAGACAAAAGAGGTGGGGAGTGGCACTGTTGATCAGAGATTCTGTCACGGCTGCAGAAAAGGTGGACGTCATGGAAGGATTATCTACGGAGTCTCTGCGGGTGGAAGTTAGGAACAGAAAGGGGTCAATAACTTTAATGGGTGTTTTTATAGGCCGTCCAGTAGCAACAGGGATATCGAGGAGTAGACAGGGAAACAGATCCTGGAAAGGTGTAATAATAACAAAGGTGTCGTAATGGGAGATTTTAATTTCCGAAATATCGTTTGGCATCTCCCTAGACCAAGCGGTTTAAATGGGGTGGAGTTTGTTAGTTGTATTCAAGAAGATTTCTATACAAAATGAGTAGATAAGCCTACAAGAGGAGAGGCTTTACTTGATTTGCTATTGGGAACGTAACCTGGGCACGTGTCAAATATCTCAGTGGGAGAGCACTTTGGAGATAGTGTTCATACTTCTATCTCTTTTACAATAGCTTTGGAGAGAGATATCAACAGACAAGTTAGAAAAGTGTTTAATCGGAGAAAAGGGAATTATGAGACTATCAGGCAGGAAATTGGAAGCTTGAACTGGACACAGATGTTCCCAAGGGAAAGTACTGAGGAAGTATGGCAATTGTTCAGGGGATATCTCCGTGGAGTTCTGCATAGGTACGTTCCAATGAGACAGGGAAGTTATGGTAGGGTACAGGAACCGTGGTGTGCAAAGGCTGTAATCAATCTAGTCAAGAAGAAAAGAAAAGCTTACAAAAGGTTCAGAGGGCTAGGTAATGTTAGAGATCTAGAAAATTATAAGGCTAGTAGGAAGGAACTTAAAAAGGAAATTAGGAGAGCCACTAAGGGCCATGAAAAGGCCTTGGCGAGCAGGATTATGGAAAACTCCAAGGCATTCTATAATTATGTGAAGAGCAACAGGATAAGACGTGAAAGAAAAGGACCTATCAAGTGTGACAGTGGGAAAGTGTGTATGGAACCGGAGGAACTAGAAGAAGTACTTGATGGATACTTTACTTCAGTATTTACTATGGAAAAGGATCTTGTGACTTGCAGGAGACTGGAAAGCTTGAGCATGTAGATATTAAGAAAGAGGATGTGCTGGAGCTTTTGGAAAGCGTCAAGTTGGGTAAGTCGCGGGGACTGGATGAGATGTACCCCAGGTTACCGTGGGAGGCAAGGGAGGAGATTGCTGAGCTTCTGGCAATGATCTTTACAGCATCAATGGGTACGGGAGAATTTCTGGAGGATTGGAGAGTTGCAGAAGTTGTTCCTTTATTCAAGAAAGGGAGTAGGGATAGCCCAGGAATTATAGACCAGAGAGTCTTACTCAGTGGTGGTATGTTGATGGAGAAGATCCTGAGAGGCAGGATTTATGAACATTTGGAGAGGTATAATATGATTAGGAATAGTCAACATGGCTTTGTAATAGGCAGGTCGTGCCTTACGAGTCTGATTGATTTTTCTGAGGATGTGACTAAACTCATTGATGAAGGAAGAGCAGTAGATTTAGTGTATATGGATTTCAGCAAGGCATTCAATAAGGTACCCCATGCAAGGCTTACTGAGAAAGTAAAGAGGCATAGGATACAAGGGGACATTGCTTTGTGGATCCAGAACCGGATTGCCCACAGAAGGCAAAGAGTGGTTGTAGACGGGTCATATTCTGCATGGAGGTCGGTCACCTGTGGTGTGCTTCGGAGATCTGTTCTGGGACCCTTACTCTTCGTGATTTTTTTAATGACCTGGATGTGGAAGTGGAGGGATGGGTTAGTAAGTTTCCTGATGACATAAAGGTTAGCTGTCTTGTAAATACTGTGCAGGGCTCTCAATGGTTACAGCGGGACATTGATAGGTTGCAAAACTGGGCTGAGAAGTGGCAGATGGAGTTAAAACCAGAGAAGTGTGAAGTAGTTCAATTTGAAAGGTCAAATATGAAAGCAGAATACAGTATATTATTAATGGTAAGACTCTTGGTGTGTGGAGGTTCAGAGGGATCTCGGGGTCCGAGTCCATATTACGCTCAAAGCAGCTGCGCAGGTTGACTCTGTGGTTAAGAAGTCGTACGGTCTATTGGCCTTCATTAATCGTGGAATTGAATTTAGGAGCCGACAGGTAATGCTGCAGCTGTATAGGACCCTGGTCAGACCCCACTAGGACTACTGTGCTCAGTTCTGGTCACCACACTACAGGAAGGATGTGGAAACCATCGAAAGGGTGCAGAGGAGACGAACTCTCGGTCTTTTCTCCTTGGAGCGATAGAGGATGAGAGGTGACCTGACAGAGGAGTATGAGATGATGAGAGGCATTGAACGTGTGGATAGTCAAAGGCTTTTGCTGAAGGCTGAAATAGCTGCCCTATGAAGGCACAGGTTTAAGGTGTTTCAGAGTAGGTACAGAGGAGATGTCTGGGTTAAGTTTTTTTTTACCAGAGACTGGTGAGTTCGTGGAATGGGCTGCTGGTAACGGTGGTGGAGGTGGATACGGTAGGGTCTTTTAAGAGACTTTTGGATAGGTACACGGAGCTTAGAAAAATAGAGGGCTATGGGTAAGCCTAGTAATTTCTAAGGTAGGGACATGTTCGACTCAACTTTGTGGGCCGAAGGGCCTGTATTGTGTTGTAGGTTTTCAATGTTTTTATCTAAAAGATAGCATCAAATTAAAAGTTAATGTGTACAAAGTCACAAAGCGTAGTGGGAGACTGGAGAATTGGGGAAAAAAGACCCTATCCTATCCGCCTCCACCACCATTGCCAGCAGCCCATTCCATGAACTGACCAATCTCTGGTAAAAAAAACATTGCTTTGTGGATCCAGAACTGGCTTGCCCACAGAAGGCAAAGACTGATTGTATTCTGCATGCATGTCATATTCTGCATGCAGGTCGGTGACCAGTGGTGTGCCTCAGGGATCTGTTCTGGGACCCTTAATATTCATGATTTTTATAAATGACCTGGAAGAGCAAGTGGAGGAATGAGTTAGTAAGTTTCCTGAAGACACAAAGGTTGGAGGTGTTGTGGATAGTGTGGTGGACTGTCAGTGGTTACAGCAGGACATTGATAGGATGCAAAACTGGGCTGAGAAGTAGCAGGTGGAGTTCAACCCAGATAATTGTTAAGTGGTTCATTTTAGTAGATGGCAGAATATAGTATTAACGGTAAGACTCTTGGTAGTGTGGAGGTTCAGAGGGATCGTGGGGTCCGAGTCCGTAGGACGCTGAAAGCAGCTGTGGCAGGTTGACTCTGTGGTTAAGAAGGCGTATGGTGTATTGGCCTTCATTAATCGTGGAATTGAATTTAGGAGCCAAGAGGTAATGTTGGAGCTATTATAGGACCCTGGTCAGACCCCAGTTGGAGTACTGTGCTCAGTTCTGGTCTCCTCACTACAGGAAGGATGTGGAAGCCATCAAAATGATGCAGAGGAAATTCACAAGGATTTTGCCTGGATTGGGGAGCATACCTTATTGAATATGTTGAGTGAACTCGGCCTTTTCTCCTTGGAGTGACGGAGAATGAGATGTGACCTGATAGAGATGTATAAGATGATGAGAGGCATTGATTGTGTGGAGAGGCAGGTGCTGGTTGCCACAGGAGTGCACAGGTTTAAGGTGCTGGAAGTAGTTGCAGAGGAAGTGTCAGGGGTAAGTTGTGTGAGTGTGTGAAATGGGCTGCCGGCAACGGTGGTGGAAGTGGATACGATAGGGACTGTACAGAGACTTTTGGATAGGTGCATGGAGGTTAGAAAAATAGAGGGCTGTGGGTAAGCCTAGTAATTTCTAAGGTAGGGACATGTTCGGCACAACTTTGTGAGCCGAATGGCCTGTATTGAGCTGTAGGCTTTCTATGTTTCTATTTAGATGAATTGCAATGTAAAAGAAGGGTAGAGTAGAAAATGATCATGAATACAGGAGTGAAGGTTTTGTATTTAAAGGCCTGCAATATACAAAATATTGTATACGAGTTTTTTGCACAGTTAAAGATTGGCAGGTTTGATTATTATCGAAGAATGCACAAATTATACAATCTTGAGACAGGTAGCCACAACGCCAGAAACCTTAAAAAACCCAATTTAAAAAAAAAACAAAAGGTCACATCTGATGCACAAGGGAAAGAAAACAAAAATATACAAATTAAAAGAAAAAAGATCATGGAAGGAGTTACATGTAGATCACAGAGCAATAGCAAATATGTGGGCGACAGATTACAACAGAAGATAGAAACGTCCTGTCATAACTGTCATGTCTTAGTAGACAAGCGGGATTTCAATATGCAGGTAGGTTGCGAAAATGATTTTTTTTCGTGGATTTTCAAAAGGAGAAATTTGTAGAATATCTTCAAGATAGCTTTTTTAAATGAGAGCGTGGCTGAACCTAATAGGGTATCTGGATTGGCTGTTGTGCAATGAATCGGAATTGACTAATGAATAAAGGGAACCTAAATGACTAATCAAAATATGATAGAATTCTCCCTGCATTTTGAGAGGGGAAAGATAAATTCGGATGTATCAGTATTACAGTGAAGTAAAAGACTTTTAGAGGCTTGAGAGGGGTTTTGGCCGACACTGTTAGTAAGGTAATACTAGCAGAGATTACGGAAGAGCAGCAAAGGCTGTAATCTGTGGGAGAAAATTGGAAGGCGCTGGATAGATGATCCCAAAGAGGAAGTGCTCTGAAGACAGTGTGATGGAAATGTAGCGGAAAACTAAATAGTCATAAGGAAGGAAAAAATGGAATGTGAAAGTAAGCTATTCAATATTAAGGACGATACCAAAAGCCTATTCTGGTGTATACAGAATGAAATAGGTATGATTGTAAACATCAGGCTAAAGTGGGTGGCAAGATGTTTGAGACGATTGTTAAGTGTGTGACTTCGAGGTGCTTGGAGGCTCAGGATAAAATTTTTGCCTGAAAAATCTATTGCAATTATTTGAAGAATTTAAAACTGGATAGAACAAACGGGAATCGATGGATGTTGGATTTTCTGAGGTCTTTCATAACGGCTGCTGAACACGTGAAAATACATTATATTATGGTATGATGGCTGTATTTGTAGAGCTGAGTGGCAGGAGGCAAAGAATGGAAACAGGGGAAACATATTCTGTTGACCGATGCTAGTATATTCCACGTGGGTCTATGTTGGGCAGCTACTTTGTACGTTATATGTTAATGATTTTGGAAGACAAAATTGATACCTTTTTAGCTCCGCTTGCGGACAACACGATGACCGGTGGAAGGGCAGATAGTGTTGAGGAAGCAGTGAGGTTGCAGTAGGGCCTGGATGGATTAGGACAATGGGCAAAGAAGTGGCAGTTGCAAAACACTGCAGGATATGTCTGGTCATGATCTTTGCTACAAGAAAAAAAGGGTAGACTATTTTCTAATTAGAGAGAATATTAGAATCTCTGAGATTCAACACTGACTCCTACCGGATTCTCCATAGTTTAATTTACAGATTGAGTCGGTAGTGAGAAAGGCAAATGAAATGCTGGGTATTATTTCAAAAGGACTGGAATACAGAAGCAAGAATGTAATGTTGAGGCTTTATAAAGCATTGGTAAGACCTCACTTAGAGTTCTGCGAGTAGTTTGGGACCCCTTATCAATGAAAGGATGCGTTGGCATTGTCGAGCGTTCAGAGGAGGTTAACACGATTGTTTCTGGAAATGGAAGGGTAACGATATTAGCACCGATTGGATTTGGATAAGTACTGAAATTCAGAAGAATGAGAGGGGGATCTAACGGAGAACTATGCAATGGTGAAAGGTCTTGATAGAATGAAAATGGATAGGCTGTATCATATAGTGGAGGATCTAGAACAAAAGGGCAACCCTCGGAACAGATGGGTGCCCATTTAGAAGGGAGTTGAGAAGGAATTTCTTCAACGAGAGAGTGGTAAATAAATGCAATTCTTTGCCACGGGCGGTTGTGGAGGTCAGGTCATTGTCTATACTTAAGGCAGAGGCTCATAATTACTTGATTAGGCAGGGTATAAAGGGTAACGGGAAGGACACAGGAGATTGGTGCTGAAAGGGAAATTGATCAGTCATGATGAAATGGATGAGCAGACCATGGGCCAAATGGTGTATTTATGCTCTGATTTCTGATGATTTTATGTTCTTAAAATTAATCTTATATGCTGTATTCGACTCCGAAGCGCTACTTTGACATGCAGCTTTTTCCACAATCGCACGAAATTTTGAGTGAAAAATTATGACAGTTTACCTTTGATCTTCCGCCTTTCACCCTGAAGCTCTAAATCTATGTCATTCCAACCTCGGTGTGGAAAAAAAAAACAACATTCTTGAATTTGCCTTATCTGTATCTCACAAACATTTGTATACCTCTGAAGTAACTTCCTTCATACACTCTAAGGGGAAAAGACTTAACTTTTCCCTGTAAATCAGTTCCTCAATGCCGACAATCATCCTTGTAAAAGTTTTCTGTGCACTTTCAATCTTATGATGTAATTTCTATAGGTTTTGTAACCAGAACTGCACACAGCACTCCAATCGTGGCCTCATTTCACTCGTACACATTATTGATTGAGAGACACAGAACGTATTTCCGGTCAGCGAACTCGCACACAGAAATTACATCCATGGGGCTACTAACCCATAAGTCTTTTGAATATCTGAGGAATCCAGAGCACTCTGGGGAATCAGACGGTGTCAGGAGGGGAACGTAAAAATTTCTTATGTACAATGGCAGAATTGAATCCAGGTCACTCGTGCTGTTATAGTGCTAAACCAACCAGTACGCAACAGAGATTTCCAACGACACCCCCCACACCGTCACACCATGGACACCAACACTGCTAAGAATCAGTCCATTATCCCCGTACTCAGTCTTCAGGTTACACCTTCCAATGTGTATCACCTCATACTTTTCCAGACTGAGCTCAGTTCTCCACTTCGCAGCTCAGATCTTCAGCATTTCAATGTCCGTTTGAAAGTTAGCAAACCTTCTACCCTATCTAAAACATCACCAAACCGCGTGTCAATTTCAAACTAATTAAGCAACCTTTCTACTTCCTCGTCCAAGTAATTTATATTTATAAAAATAACGTAGAGCAGTGGTCTGGAACAGATCCCTTCAGATCCTCACAGGTCACCCGTTGACTCCCATGAAATACCGGGCTATATCCCATCAGCCGCCGGAGACCAATGTGTAAATTGTGTGCATGTATATATTTCATTCCAGGGAACGCTCTTTCTTAAAATCGACATGTTTCAACATACCATCCCCTTTTACGCAGTCCCCAAACTCATCACTTCCATCTCAACGGCGACGATAGAACTGCGTAATTTATTATGCCCTCCACACCTACTGAGGTTAAAGCTACCGACAGTAGCTCGCTAGATGTATTCCTTCTCTGTCATTGTTTCAACTTGTCGCCAGGTATCCCATCTTCTTGGTGGAGCTATCCTTCCAGAGATGAGGTATTTACAGCTGAGTGCACAACGTCCAGCAGCTTCTTTTCCGGTCCTGTTCTGTGGTCCCTCCACAGCAGACAGTGATGCAAACAGTTAGTTTGCTCTTCCGTAGAGTTCCTCTTGTCCTCATCCACTATGCCATGCACGTCCACATCCAATACAGCATTGTCCGCAACTTCTGCTATGTACAGCATGGTTCTTCCACCAAATGCTTCTTTACTACCACCCCACCACCCACCACTCTCCACATTCCACAGGGATCGCTCCCTCCGTGATTCCTTTGCCCATTCGTCACCCTCCCAATCTCCCTCCTGGCACATATCCATGCATGCAATCAAGTTGCCCATGTCCCTCCATAATCTCCATTCAGGGCCTCAAACAATCCTTCCAGTTGAATCAGTGAAGGGGGAGTGTGAGAAACTGAGGTTGTCTTGAACATAGATGATAAAAACACAACTGTCCGTTTTTATGCAAAATTGGAAAGACAGTTTCTTGAAGTGACTGAACTCAATTTAGCTTAAGCGGGTGTGAAGGTTTGATTCCTTAAGGGTACCTTCCGCCTGAATGCAAATGTGGAAAATTTCAAGTACACGTCGGTTTGCAATTCCTTTTTGTTTGACGTCAGTATTCAATGTATGTAGCAATCAGTTTCCCATAGTCCACGCATTATTTCTATGATACTTTGTAAATATTTTTATTTGTATGAACCTTAAATTTGCATTGGTGGACTGCATTACTGGAATATCTTGGACAGAATTAAGTAGGATTGTTTGTGTAAATTTGTCGGCAGTTGTATGAAGTAGTTAACAGTTAGGTAATACCGTTCGTTGTTTGGTAAGTGTTTTCTTCGCTAGTTGAAGCTGTTTCCTGCTAGTTGACGGCTATTTGCTCCAAGTGCAACTCAGCGAAAAGACCGAGGACGTTGTACCTGCCGTCTGCGACTCTTTCCCTCTCTGCCCCTTTAACCGTCTGAACATTTGTTTATATGGGGAATGAAAAATAACAAAAGAAGTCTGAACGTTCTCAGCAAGATGGACGGCAGATCGGAAATTAGCAATAGACTGCAACCTTTCGTCAGAACATATAAGTTTTCACAGAAGAAGACAGCAGATAGATAAAGCATCAGCAACAGCACTATCGATATCCGTCGCACCCTCATCCCCAGCACAACGGACACCACGCTTCAGACAATTCTATATACTCCTGTGAGATCAAGATGAGGTTAGTGAGATTATATGGTGTCTCACATTTCCTGCAATAGTACTGGAAAAAAGAATGCCGACGAGCTTGTCATGGCCTTGGTTAATTTGGTCAGGTTGATCTACAAAATTGGCATCATCTCGACATTACGGGATGTTTACCAGGCATGGGCGCATTTGTCTTCTCGTGATTATTCGCGCATAAATTTGATAACAAGTTAGTGCTTACAGAAGATCTGTTTCACCAAAGGCACACCGACTGTGACCTCTTCCCATCCTTACCCCAAACATAGATAAAGTGTTGAACTCCAGGGAAGTGAAAGTAATTTTCTTAACAGCAACGGAGCACATAAGCTGAAAGGAATATGGCTTAACTGGAATCAAAACAACACAAGGATGTTTACATCAGCCAGAAAGCCAAAGCAAAGCAGGCAGGGAGACGGAAGAAATCAGCAGGTCAGCGAGGGGATGGAATACGATCTGGTAGGTGAGAGGTGAGACGACGTGAGGGCGAGGTGACTGGGTGGGTGATGCGGAATGAAATAAGGAGCTGCAAAATGATAGATGGACGAAGTAAATGGCTCAAGAAAAGGAATTCTATTTGGAAAGGACAATAGAACGGGACACGTTCCAAGCCTACACTGGCAATACTCCCCGTACTGTCCTTTAGTACATTAACGACTACATTGGAGCTGAATTTCAGAAATTATAGAACTTCTGAAATGTCTATTCTGCTTTCAGTGACAGGTATTTTCTTTCTATCTTCATTGTGGCTGCCCTCAAGCGTGTCTTCTCCATTTGCAGAAGCCTTCCCTCAATCCATCAGAGGCATCATAACATGTGAAACATTCCCCTCTCTGCATCTACCATTCTGCTAGGGTCCACATTCTTCGTATGTAGGCTATCTTTAGGGCATTCCTCCACTAAGCACGTATTTTACTTCCAGCTCCCCTTTCCCCAGCACAGTCCACTTCCCATGGGGCTCACTCTGTACATTATTCCTGCTGAGTCATCACTTCTCTCGGATACCCTCGTTACAAGCCGAGACGAGCGCTACTTCTGTCCTTGCACTACCGACCTCATCACCATTCAAGAACTCAAAGTTGACGGTGTGTGAAACTTCAGCTGCGTGTCTCCGGGAGCCATCTAATTTATCTAGTGCTCATAGTCTCCCTTTGTGCCAGATCAAGGAAACACAATGCAAAGTAGGGGCGGATTAGTCGAACACCTTGGCTGTGTCCGCTGCAGAATGGACGATCACCCAGTGGCTACTCAATGGTATTGGGAGGTCATTGGGAGATTTTAACCAGTTTATCAATAGTCCTATATATTTTATGACGAGGACCAACACATGTTTTAGGAGTAACGCATCTTACTGCTTTTAAAGAGTAGCACTCCAACCTGACGGCATAATTTATCTAATTTCCATTGATGTATACTATTCCCTTGTTCTCTCTGTTTCTATTCTCCATTTTGGCTAATCTCTCACCCCCCTTCGTCTCCTCACACGATTACCACCTTCATCTAAATTTGAACCCCTGTCCCTTTCTTTCATGATCAACTGTGTTCCATATCAGATTCGTTCTCTTCAGCCTTTTACATCGACCCTATGCTTCTTAATTAATACCCTGTCTACAAATCAAACTTCCCTGTCACCTGCTTTTACCTACCGCTTTTCCATTCCATTCCCACCAATATTTTATTTTGGCTTCTGCTTCCTTACTTTCCTTTGTCGAAGATTGGTCCCGGGCCGAATCCTTGACTAGTCTTACCTCCTTAGATGTCCATTGCTTTTCCCAGTTCTTCCAGTATTATACGTGTACAGAATCAAAGTACAACGGGCAAAACACTTTGTTCTAATCGTGTGTGGTAAAAAGAGAAATTATTGTGCTGGTTGTAATTTGGACTTTTCAGGCACAGAGCACCTCTGAGAAATTTCTTCAGCTAATGCTATATGGGAGAGATGATAACAGGACGTACGTGAAGAGTAGAAAATCTTCTGCTCCTGTCGACTGATGTTGCACTTTGCTGGGTACCATAACATGTCTGCTGACTGTTCTTAAGTTTGTACTATAATCCTAATTATGTATATGTTGAATTCCAGAATCTAATTTCAAAGTGGAATTATATTCGAACTGAAATGTTAACAGAGACTGCATGACTTGCTGATTTTAAGTTCTTGTTTTACTTTTCACATCAAACTGATGCAGGCTGTCCTACGATATACAGAGTACTGGCTGGCTATCACTTTCTAAAGGTAGGTGTGTGTGTGTGTGTGTGTGTGTGTGTGTGTGTGTGTGTGTGTGTGTGTGTGAGTGTGTGTGTGTGTGTGTGTGTGTGTGTGTGTGTGTGTGTGTGTGAGTGTGTGTGTGAGTGTGTGTGTGTGTGTGTGTGTGTGTGTGTGTGTGTGAGTGTGTGTGTGTGTGTGTGTGTGTGTGTGTGTGTGTGTGTGTGTGTGTGTGTGTGTGAGTGTGTGTGTGTGTGTGTGTGTGTGAGTGTGTGTGTGAGTGTGTGTGTGTGTGTGTGTGTGTGTGTGTGTGAGTGTGTGTGTGTGTGTGTGTGTGTGTGTGTGTGTGTGTGAGTGTGTGTGTGTGTGAGTGTGTGTGTGTGTGTGTGTGTGTGTGTGTGTGTGTGTGTGTGTGTGTGTGTGTGTGTGTGTGAGTGTGTGTGTGTGTGTGTGTGTGTGTGTGTGTGTGTGTGTGTGTGTGTGTGTGTGTGTTTTGTGTACACATTCACGTGTTCCTCTGTGCCTGGAATGGAGGGGGTTGGGTTGCTGGAGTCGCGATGATACATGATTATCCTGACTGCAATGCACGTGACTGAGCAAAATTAATATTTATGTGCCAGAAAGAACATGTTCAAAACTTGTTCACTTGAGATTTTCAGTTCAATAAATATTTCGACAACATAGTAAGGTTTACATATGAATCAGTAGACGTCAACATGTTGAATTGAAATAAATGAAAGTTAGCACTGATGAGAAGCTTTAACCGTTTAGAATGAGGATTACCCCTAAGAGAACAAACACTTTGGGTTCTGCAATAATTAGCTTGTTCAACAAACCGTAAATGACAAATTAGATCAGGTGTGTTGCTGTCTGTATAAATTGGAACTGTGTGTACTGAATCGTCTCATGTCAGCTGCTGACAGCGTGGACTCCAGAACCCGAGCAGGTCCTCGTCAATCACACAAATGGGACATATCTCAATCACTCCTTCAGAGGTTATTTACTTCTTATTTCTTGCAGCAACAGGAGTTACGGGTAATGTATATGTGTACTGTATTAACAGTTTGAAAATTCTGACTACATTTTTGATTTATTTCTACATTCTTTTCTCTCAGTGCACAGCAGTTTAAATATGAAATTTTAATAACCTTCTACTTCTGAGCTCCTTTGCAGATTATGTGATCGTCAACCTTTAACCAAGCAGAGTTAATGCTGTATTATTATTATCTGGTTTATATGATTTTGCTGGTTACAGTGGATGCATAAATCACATCACTTAAGATTCCAATTTGTAAAATGTATATTGTTACGTACCCGTGACACATGACAGTGGTGTTGAAGCTATACTGGACCTAAGGTAGTGGTCTTGTGATGGTGGAGTAACGTCATTTTCCCGCCAGTAGAGGTCATGTGACAGGTTTTTTTTACAGAGTATAAAAGGAGGATCCCTCCCTGTGAGGAGGGGCAGTTCGTGGCTGGATTTGCCATTTTGACTTCATGCCACTGCGTGGTTCAATATTATGACGCAGTTTGGTTGAAAGATGGAGTTTTATTTAATGCCTAAACTTAAAAGGTTTTGCCGGCAGTTTCTTTATAATACTGCCAGTTAAAAATCAGTGGAGAGTGAAAATCAGAGTTCGGAAGCTAAAAGATCGAGGAACGTCGATTTCGACGGTGAAACAGGTTCGACCTTGTTTGATCCTCATTCGGAAGGATTTCGTTGGCTGTCCCTATGTTAAACCCTGTGAAAAGCAGAAAGGATTTGGGTACACTTTTGTAAAGGAAAGGTCAGTGCCTTTAAGCCGTTTCATTTCCATCTTCGTAAATTCTCCGTGGGAAAAGTATAGTTCAACTGGGAACCGCAATGACACGACGTGAAAGAGAATTTAAATCGTCTAAAAAGTCTCTCCTTTAATGGACTATAAGCATTTTGAACTTTTGCAGTACTACTTTAAAGAACTGTTTTTGCAACATCGCTTTAAGAACTATTTAAGCTTCATTGCTTTAAGAACTGTTTAAGCTGCCGCACAGCAGCTGACTTCCGGTTACGTTAGTTGTTTCTTTACTTTTGTGAGTTTGTTTTTCAGTGTTTAATAAACGTTTTGTTTGTTATAAAAACCCTGCCTCACTCATATATTTATTGTTGTTGAATCCGTAACAATATGTCCACGCTTATGCATTGAGTTTTTGATAAATATCCAGCTTTTCCAGACCTAATTTTACGTCTAACATTTTCCAAACAATATATCGTGCTTTATCTGCTGTCCTATATTAATTGCTTACTTTCTTAACCTTTGCAGTCATAGTTCACTGTATCTTTCCCTGCTCTTTAATTTCAAAGACGAATTATATTCGAACTGAAATGTTAACAGAGACTGCATGACTTGCTGATTTTTGAGTTCTTGGAAATGATTTTAATTTCAAATTTCCGCACATTGTACTATTCAATACTCTACTGCACGTATAATAATTTAAAATAACTTACTTCTTTGTTAAGTAAACATTACAGTAGTGGCGTTGCTGTTAACTTGCTGTCACCAACTTGAACTAGACAATGGCGTCTGATAGAAACAACACTTCCTTTCTGTTCATTCCGTCCGTCGTCATTGAAGGGAACTCGGTGAAACTTGGAATTGTGTTAATAAAAACTGTATACTATTCATAGATGTTTCATCACTATATAAATGTTATCACAGTAATACATGCTGGTGAATATTCTGCTTTCATAAAATGGTGTGAGATGCAAGGTTAAGGAATTGCAGTATGATCAGATATGGGTAGAGGAAGAGTCTACAAAATGAGAATGATAGAAAAATATTCTTGAAAGAGAAAAATATTCATCCGAACTGATGGGACTGGTCATGGTCGCCGTGGATGTGCCTCTTCATTTCATAATCTCAATATTCTTTGAGGACCGATACTAGAGTGAACTGAAACATTTATTATGTGCAGGACCTAATTTCGCAATTTCACTAATGCCTTTCCTATGTCGTATTCCGAATGCAATGCCGGTATGGCCTAGTAGATAACGTGAGGTGCCTTGCTGAATTGACCCTATCGGCCATGCCTTCCGTCCGTGATTCCCGTAATCACGAAGAGCCACGCATACGAGATTAAATTCAAGTACATGGGGCAAATTTCGGAGCACCTGTGCTGAAGCCAGATGTGGACTCAGTTACTGATTACTAATAACAACATAAAGAACGTGGAAGTTCAATGAATTCGATTCAATAATGGTTGTCGGAACATTCCTACTTACTTATTTCCTCTAATGAACTCTGGGAGACAGGCTGAATAACACCACCCACTTCTGCGTACCAACTAGAGCACGCACAAATCTAGAAGGTGATCAGAGAATTAGGAGACATCTATGCAATGAAATGGACAGTTGACGTTTTTGGGTCGAGACTTGACAGCTGGCAAGCGGAGTCGCTCCACGATCCTTTGTGCCTCGACAGATTCTACTCTTTGTTGTCATTTGAGTATACCACGGCGAGCTGTGCGAGAGGAACTTCTGCCCGGCAGGGAAAGAAGGGGTTTGACGATTGGGATACCAAGACCAACCTTCTGTCTTCCCCTCCTTGCCATATGGTGCGGAGTCACGGACAACATACAGCAGGTAGATAAAATCCCGAGAAACTTACCATCAAATATGTCTCCGAAAGATTCTGGGAGTTAGCTGGTAGAACAAACGTACTAACTGCAGCATCTTGGAGGAAGCTAACATTAACTCCATAGCCACAATAATGAATCAACTCAAATTGCGATCATGAAAATCTAAGGAAAAATGTACTTTTTCCGATAAATGCTGCTGGACCAGCTGAGTTCCTCCAGCATTGTGTGTGTGTTTCTCGGATTTCCAGCATCTGCAGATTTTCTCTTGTTTCTGAGTGGAAACTGAGGTGCTAAATGTCTAATGCGTGAGTCATAAAAGCTGATGTTCTGTTACTGAAAATAATTGTACAAGCCGAGTATAACGATAGGAAATATGAATATTGAAAAAATGATGTTACGAATCAGTTGGATAGGACATCGACGAGACCATTCCCTGCACGTGCAGCCATTCTTTGCCCTCTGTGCGTCGCCCATCGGTGTTGGACCTTATCTGGAATGTTCTCTTTCAATCTCACTCCAGGAAACTCCTCAAACATCCTTCGGAAAAAATGCGTGTTCTCTGTGTCATTCCTAAACGTAATTTTGTGCTCCTAGCTCTTGGCTATTCTTCGCATTAGATGCACATTCAACGTCTTCCCATCTCTCTTCCCTCCCTCTCACGCGCACTCGCTTTTATCATTCTGACAGCGCCTCACCGTTCCCATCACAGGCTTTCTTCAAACAGCTCCATCGATGTACATTTCATCGTTGCTTCCTTATTGTGTCCCTCTGTGAGCCCCACTAAACATAATTGCACCCCATACAGAAATACAGTTCCCCTCCATTTCTCCCTCTGGCTTGCCCAACCCCACAACTCTCTCTTAAACTTTGATGAACAATTCAAGCTTGAGATACTTTTTCCCAATCACGGTCACTTTCGAAAGTAATACGCGGCTGAGTCATTCAAACAACCGTAAAAAAAAAGTTTCCTCAGAAACAATGAATCTTGCTGTGTTCCCTACTCACAACAATTATGTCTCAGTTTGTTTTTCTATCTTTTAACAGTTAATTTGGTAGCGATCATTATTCTGTCCCGAGGAAAGTGCGGTCTCTCCAAATGCATCACTCGCTACCTGGTCGGAATGGCAGCAGCCGATCTCATGGTCGTAATCACTGACGTCATATTAAGATGGATTCCTGTGGTATATTTCCAAGGTTCATTTTTGTTCATTACGCCAGTGTGCCGAATCATTTACTACATGGTTTTCGCGTCAACAGCGGTCTCTGTGTGGTTGACAGTCGCATTCACCTTTGACCGATTTGTAACTCTCTGTTGTGACAAGCTGAAAACAAAATATTGCACCGAGAGAACGGCGACTTTGGTTATAGGGACAGTGAGTGTGCTGGGCTGCTTGGAGAGTCTTCCCTGGTACTTTTCTGTCGCGTCTGGAGAAATAATTAACAATGTTCCCTGGCGCTGTGTGTATAAGCCAAACTTCTACAAATCAGCTGTCTGGGGTGCATTTGAACTATTTCATCGCATTTTCACCCCTTGTGTCCCGTTCGTTCTGATTTTGATGCTCAATGTTCTGACGGTCAGACGGATTTTAGCATCCAGTAGAGTCCGCAGGAGTCTACGGAGCCACAATAGTGGGGCAAATGACAAGGATACGGAGATGGAGAACCGAAAGAAATGCATTGTTTTACTCTTCAGTATAACCGGTAGTTTCATATTGTTGTGGGCAACACTGTTCGTCTTTTACATCCATCAGAGAATTACAAAGAATTATTATTATTCTACCACCGACCTCTCTTATATTATAGAAAGCACAGCAGGGAAGCTTCAGCTTCTGAGCACCTGCACCAACACGTGTATTTATGTCTTGACCCAGAGCAAATTCAGAGATGAACTGATAAACGCTGTCAAATTCCCATTCAACTTAATTGCTAGATTTATTAAAATAATAAGGACATAATACTATTGATTGCAAGCCTAACTTCCTTTATTCATTTCGTTACGCCTCACCATTTTCTGGTTCTCTCATTTCCTATCTTACTTGCAGAGTGAACATATAATCGCTCAAAACATAATGCGTATAAAATGAGGCCCATGTTATGCAAATATTTCTTTCAAAGGCATCAGAGAAGCGTTTGAGGAAATTAGCTAAAAGCGATCCATTTCTTGCATGGTGAATATTTTTCTGTTGAGTTTCCGGTTGAACGCCGATTCCATTCCTGGCCGACGTATAGGTTTGAGTTTTCAGTGTGAGTAGATTATTCCAGTCATATTCGTTCCTGTGCCATCAGCATAAAATAACTTAATTCTATTTCCTAGACAAGAGCTGCTGGTATGAATTAAGACCTGTTAATGTGCATGGATGTAGACATAACTGATGTAATTATTAATCAGGGCCTACACTAACCACACTGTATGTTAATGAGGTTATTTACGTGGCTCGGATATATAGCAAAAGAAACACACACAGACTGAAAAAATATGTGGAGATGGGAGAAAATGAGGACAGCGGTCTCAAAGCCTTGCCATAAAACGACGCTAGATATAGAATGTAAAACAGTATAGCAAACGATCATTCCCTTCTGCCCAGAATGCTGTGCCGAAAATAATAATTAGTAAACAATCGTACAATAAACTATTCCGTCTTCCTGCACGTGTTCTGCGTTCCAGTGCCTTCCAATTTCCTCACATTCATGAATCTGAGCAGCACATTCCAGGCAACCCCACTCTCTGTTTAAAAAAAAATTACCCATCATAACTCTTCTGAAATTACTTCCTTTGACAATAAATTATATGACATTGGTCATTTCAACACTGCGAACAAGATAGACTTTATACAATATCTATGTCTCTTATGATCTTATAAGGCTATGTCAGATCTTCAGACATTGAAAAAGTAGATATATTTACAAATTTAAAGGCATACGGAGGCCTACACCCTGTGATACGAACAACAGAGACTTTATTAAAGATTCCCAGTCCCACGTGTTTCCCCTGTCTCTAATCCCGCACTGAGATAATTCACTGAAACCAGTACTGAACAACAGCCTGGAAAGCAATGAGGGCAACGTTCGGGTGGTGGTGGTAATGGGGGGAGTGGGCTGATTGGTGGTAGACCAGAGACCCATCAGTCTCAACTGTTACACTGAAAATTGGTCTGCGGTATCATTTATAAATGGGTCACTGCTCAAGGTACACAACTCAAGAGGTGGGCGGAAGATTTTAGAGTGACTCCCGGCAGTTTGAAGCTTTCAGAGCGGTCAACCAGCGTTTGGAATTGATTGGCAAGAACAAATTAAAGAACACAAGTGGAGCGCAGTGGTCATTGTTGGAGTGGTTTAAGGTAGGATGGGAATTTTGAGGGTTTAGATCTTCAACGCTCCAGCGAAGGGAGGCTTCAGTCAGACAAAGCAATATATACAGTGGTATACAAAAGTTTGGGCAGCCCTGGTCAAAATTTCTGTTACTGTGAATATCTAAGCGAGTAAAAGCTGACCTGATTTCCAAAAAGGCATGAAGTTAAATATGACACGTTTCTATAACATTTTAAGCAAGATTAATTTTTAGTTCCATCTTTTACAGTTTCAAAATAACAAAAAAGCAAAAGGGCCCGATGCAAATATTTGGGGACCTTGCATGGTCAGTAATTAGTAACACCCCCGTTATCACCGACTTGTAAACAGTTTTTGTAGCTAGCTAAGAGTCTTTCAATTCTTGTTTGGGGGTTTTCGCCCATTCTTCCTTGCAAAAGGCTTCTAGTTCGGTGGAATTCTTGGGCCGTCTTGCATGCACTGCTCTTTTGAGGTCTATCCACAGATTTTCGATTATATTTAGGTTGGGAACAGTGAGGGCCATGGCATAACCTTCAGCTTGCACCTCTTGAAGTAGTCTACCGTGGATTTTGAGGAGTGTTTAGGATCATTATCCTGTTGTAGAAGCCATCCTCTTTTCAGCTTCAGCTTTTTTTACAGATGGTGTGATGTATGCTTCCAGAATTTGCTGGTATTCAATTGAATTCATTTTTCCCTCTATCAGTGAAATGTTCCCAGTGCCTCTGGCTGTGACACAAGCCCAAATCAGGCTTAACAGTTGGAGAGGTGTTCTTTTCATGAAATTCTGTACCTTTTTTTCTCCAAACATACCTTTGCTCATTGCGGCCAAAATGGTCTATATCAACTTCATCGGTCCGCGGGACTTGTTTGTGGATCCACTAACAACAATATCATCCATATCACTGATATAGATGACAAACAACAACAGACCCAGCAACAACCATTGCGTCACTCAGCTCAGCGCATCGATTACCGTTCTGATCTTCAGACAACCAATTATGCCACTTACAATCTCTGCACATACCATACCTGTACAACCCCTTTGGAGTTTCCGTCACCTTCTCTGATCGGGCAACCTCGTCCCTTCTGGCAGTCCTCTTCATTTCTTTCTTAAGTGTTCACTAGCATTTCATATACTCCATAAGCACCTCCTTTGTTCCTCGCTGCCTATACCCGCTATGCACCTCTTGATTTATTCTTAAACAAGGCCCAAATATCTCTTCAAAACCACCGTCACGGAACATGTCACATTTACCTTTTATTCTGATAGGCACAAACAAGCTTTGGACACTTAAAACATCATTTTAGAGTCCTCCCATTTTCCTGAAAATAGACTGTTCCATTTCATACTACCAGATTTTTTTTTCCCGAAACATTCAAAATTGTCCTTTCTCGAGTGTAGAATCTCAATCCGTGGACCAGACATACCGTTTTTAATACTTACACTGAAACGAACGTTGTTGTGAATACTAGATACAATGTATTCCGATAAACAAACTTCTATCACCAGCAATGTCTCATTCTCAAATAGCAGATGAAGTTTCATACTCACTCCTGATGGGACTTCAAGGTCATGATCAACATTCCTGAAGACACTTAGGAAACACGGAGACATGAGACAGTTTGCATTTGCTGGAAATGTGAAGCAACACACAAAATTCTGGAAATACTCGGCAGGTCATGCAGCATCTATGGAAATGAAAACATAGTCGATACTTCTAGCCGAATGCGTTCTTCAAGGCTGACCAGGGTCTCGGTCCAAATCGTTGACTGTTGATTCAATTGTATAAATGTTGCTTGAACTACAGCATTTTGTGTGTGACACGTTTGTCCTTTTGGAGTATGGGAGTCCTAATAAATATGTGGAGGGTTAAAATCGCCTACTTTATCAACCTTATGTTTCTTGCAATAAACATGGACATGTCGACATATCCGTTCTCCACTCTGTCTTGACTGGGTATTAACGTGGTATTTTTCCCCAACTAGTAACATCACCCTTCCTCAATAAATCCCTCAATTAATCCCTCTCGCACTCAGTAATTTAAAACAACGGTAACGGGCAATACTGAGCTGCCATCCCTGCCCGTCCTGAAACCTGCTCTCACTAAGATTGACAATATCATATTTCAATATGCTCATACACGCCGTGGGCTCGCCTACATTTCCTGCAACACTTGCACTGAAGTTTGCGAGCTCAGGACATCAGCAACACCCTGCTCAAACTTTTGATTCCTTACTTCGAATGAGCTCATAACAACATCTTTCTCCACAACTTTTCCACTATTTGTCCTTGTACTCTCGCTCTGGTTCCCATCCTTCTGCAACTCCAGCTTGCCCATTCTCCCTCATCCCAGAAGGCAGCACCTGCAAGCCTTACCGTCCTGATAGGAATCCTGCTTCGGTTCGGTCGCAAACCATTTCTTCTGTAATGGCCCTACATTTCCTTGATGAAAGCCTGATGATTCGAAGCTCTGACACCCTGCCTCCTACACCAACCCCCTAACCACCGTTGGATATTATAAAGTTCCTATCTCTGACCTCACTAACACGTGGTACGGGTTGCAATCCTCAGATCACAACGCCTGAGCTACTGCCCGTTAAATTTGCACCTAAGTCCCTGAACTCACTTGCAGAACATTGACACTCTTCTTACCTACGCCTTTGGTAGCTATATGGAGCACGATCTCTTGCTGTTCACCTTCGCACATAAGAATGCTGAGGACTCGATGTAGCTGTCCCGGACCCTGACACTGCTGGGAAACATGCCATCCTGGAGTATCATTAGCGTCCAAGGAACCGCGCACTAATAAATCCCCTTTCACCACAGCTCGCCTTTGCTCCTCACTTCCTCTCTGAGTGACAGAGCAAGACTCTGCCCGATGCTGTAACTACCCTTAGCCAGGTCATCTTTCCGAACACCCCCCCCCCCTAACAGTTTCCAAATTGCTATTCCTGTTTAGGGTGATGCCCAGAATTATATTCTGCGCTGGCTAATAAATTCTTCCTAATGTCACCCAGTTTGCTGTGCAAACCTTCAGAGCACCTGTCTCTCTTTATGTCCTATCCATCACCAAATCAGCCATCTGTATAATTGGAGTCCATCAGGTTCCAGCCGCAGCTGAATAGATCTCTCGCGGGTTAGATTGTCATGGTCAACGGAGGTCTCCCTGCCTTCTTAGGTCTCGCAGGAGGAACTTGCAACCACCCTGCCTGGCATGCCTACTGTTCTAATAGAACAAATATAAATAAGGAAAATTAATAAATGAACTGCGGGGAAAATGTACCAACAGAATTTCGTTTCTCTGATTGCTGCTTCACCTTGCTAAAACCTCGTAGCGGTAAACACAAATGTTCTCACTCTAACTCTGCCCTCTGCAACAATAGCCAATCCATTTGCGCCTGTCTTGTCAATTGCTAATAAATTCCGTTCGCTGATTCGCTGCTGCTCGAAGCAACAAACTGTCGCGGGTCGCTGCCTAATTTAGTGTATGGAGGAACCTGAATGAACAGTGTCTTCTCCCCCTTCGTCTCTCCGACTGGCTGCTGCTCATTTTATTTTATCTAAAATAAGATTCTAGATATTGTGGACGCAATAGAGATATCCGAATGGGATGTTGTCTCTCAAGTGCCAAGGTCAAGGAAGTCTCGGAACGCGTCCACGGCACTCTAAAGTAGGCGGTGAATAGGCAGAGGCCTTGATACAGATGGACATTAACGACAGAGGTAGGAAAGGCGAGGCGATCCGGAAGAGACATTTTATGGTGAAAGGTAGTGTCATATGGGGAGCGCGGGAGCGCACCCAAATGCAAGACACAAACACTGAAGTACTATGAACTGGACTGGACGGAATAGGACACAGATTAGGAGCTCGGACAGGAACACAGACTTGGGCTAGGACTTTGGGTCGGAAAGCGGGACCAGGGCAAGGAAGTGGGAACCAGGAGCCTGGACTTGGACTCCGAGCCAGAGACTGGACAAGGTCCCGGAACCTGGGTTTTGACTCGGGCTCGAACCCCGGAACTAGGCGAGGACATGACGTGGCTACAGGACTGGACATGGCTTGGGTTCTTCGAGGCTTAATTGCAGGACCAGGCGAGGCTTGGCTTCTTAGAGGCTTGGCTGCTGGACTAGCCGAGGCTTGTGTTCTTGGAGGCTCGGCTGCAGGACTAGACATGGAACTTGTGCACAGGACGAGGCACATGGGCAGGACAAGAACCCGAGCCTTATCTCGACCTTCCGACACTTGATCACGGAGCCTTGGTCTAAAGAGAACAGTAACACTGAGCCTTCGTCCTGAGAGAATAGGAACACATGAGAGAGAGGAACACGTGGACATGGAACACAGAGCCGTGAGCCCTGCTTAGGAACAGGTCTTGGGGCCGGAGCTCTACACAGCGTCAGAACCCCTGCTAGGGAAAAGGACGTAGGGCCGGGACTTGTACACAGAATACAGAGCGACGGTTCCCAAAACGAGGTAGTGGTAAACGGCTCGACCTACCTAGCGAAGGCATGGACACAGAGAGATTTCCAAACATCGATGGACAGTTCCTTATCTAGTCACAGCAATGATCCGGTCTTGCTGTGGTGGTAGAAATTGACAGCGATGCAGGCGAGGACGCAGGCGAGGTTGCAGGCAAGGCTTCAGGCAAAGGCTTCAGGAGGAAGGTGAAGGTGAATGGAGCCGTCCAGCAAATGAAGTTGAACCCAGGAGCTATTTATGTAGCCAGTCCAAAATGAGAATCAGGTGCCTCAGAGCACCCAACAGAACAAGGGAAAAGCGGAAAACCTGGAATAATGTGCTAGGACCGGACCATGAACGGGAATGAGGACTTCACGGACCGGACAATGACAGGTAGAAAGATGAAAAGCAGGACCACCAGCGTAGTAATCTACTGATTGCTCTCTGTGCACGCGTAAAGTAGAGTAAGAATAGAATGCTTTGACAGATAAATTCGTGGCTGAGGAACTGGTGCACGGGGCAGGGGATCAGATTTCTGTAACATTGGGATCTCTTCTGAGGAATGTACGACCTCTATTTCATCTAAACCAGGGGGGAACCAATATCCATGGGAGCAGGTTTGCTAAACCTGCCGGAACCGGAGTGTTGGAGCTAAGGATGTGACAGTTAGTTGAAAAAAAGAGGCAATATGCAGTGATACTATCTGCAAGGGCAAGTTGATTACAGGACAAAATTGCAGTCATTTAAATGGGTTGCAATGAAAAGGAGGGACAGAATCGAAAAATATCCTGAACACAGGACTGAACGCCTGCAATTTATATTTAATGGCCTGCAATATATAGAATAATGTATACCAGCTTGTCATGTACACTTATCATCAAAGAATTCACAAATCATATAACCTTGAGATTTGCTTACTCACAAGTAGCCACAAAGCCAGAAACCTTAAATAACCCAATTAAAGAAAAAATGAAAGATCAACATCCGATGTGCAAGAGAAAGGAAACAAAGTAAACAAATCAGAAGAAAAAAGCTCATGAAATGAGTTATATGTAGATCACCGAACCATTGCAAATATGCGGGCGATAGATTACAGCGGGAGATCGAAAAGTCCTGGCATCACGTTCACGTTATAATGGACACGGGGGATTTCAATATGCTGGTAGGTTGCGAAACTTAGTGGTTTTTGTGGATTTTCAAGAGGAGGAATTTGTAGAATGTCTTCAAGTTAGTTTTTTTTTTAAAGTAGCGCGTGGTTGAACCTACTGGGTGATCTGGATTGGCTGTTGTGCAATGGATCGAAATTTACTGCAGAACTTATCATAAAGGGATCCTTCAGGGCTAATCAAAATATAATTGAATTCTTCCCTGCAGTCTGAGAGGGCGAATATAAAGTCAGATATTTCAGTATTACTGTGAAGTAACGAGAATTACAGAGGCCTGAGAGGGGATATGGTCAAAATTGTTTGGAATGGAACACTAGCAGGGATTGCGGCAGAGCAGCAAAGGCTGGAATCTCTGGGAGAAAATCGGAAGGCGCGGGACAGATGATCCCAAAGAGGAAGTGTTCTAAAGTCAGTGTGATGAAAATGTGGCTGACAACTAAATAGGCATAAGGAAGGAAAAGATAGAATGCAAAAGTAAGCCATCCAATAGTATTAAGAAAGATGCCAAAAGCTTCTTCTGATGTATACAGAATGAAAGAAAGGTGATAGTAGACATCGGGCCAAAGCGGTTGGCAGGATGTTGGAGACGATTGTTAAAGATCTGATTTCGGGGTACTTGGAAGGTCAGCATAAAATAGGCCAAAGTACGCATGGCTTCCTAAAGGGAAATCCTTGCTTGAAAAATCTGTTGGAATTATTTGAAGAAATTACCAACTCGACAGAACAAACGAGAGTAATTGGTTGTTGGATTTTCAAAGGTCTTTCATAACATGCCGCACTTGAGGCTGCTGAACACGTTAGAACACATGATATTACGGGATGAAGGTAGCATTTATAGAGCACTGGCCGAGTGTCAGGAAGCAAAGAATGGGAACAAGGGAAACATTTTCCATTGGCTGCCGATGCTCGTATGCTCCACGTGGGTCTGTGTTGGGGCTGCTTCGTTGTAAGTTATGCCACTGATTTGGATGGCAACATTGATACCTTTGCGAATGATATGATGATCGGTGAAGAACAGATAGCCTTGAGGAAGCAGGGAAGTTGTATAGGGGCCTGGATGGATCAAGACATTGGGTAAAGAAGTGGCAGCTGCAAAACACTGCAGGATATGTATGGTCATGAACGTTGGTACAAGAATAAAAGCGTAGACAATTTTCTAATTAGAGAGAACTTTGAAATCTCTGAGGATCATCAGTGAATCCATTTGTATTCTCCATAGTTTACTATGGAAGTTGAGTCGGTAGTGAGTAAGGCAAATGTAAAGATGGGTTTTATTTCGAAAAGTCTGAAATATAGATGCAAGCATTTCATGTTGAGGCTTTATAAGGCACTTGAAGGCCTCACTTGGATTATCGTGAGCATTTTGAGAACCACTGTCTATGGAAGGTTGTGTTGGCATTGACGAGCGTTCAGAGGAGGCTCACATGATTGATTCCAGAAATGGAAGGGTAACGACATTAGCGCCGAATGACTGGATAATCACTGAAATTAAGAAGAACGAGAGGGGAATCTAACTGAAAGCTATGCAACTGTCAGACGCTTTGATAGAGTGGAAATGGATAGGCTGTGTCCTGTAGCGGAGGAGCTAGAACCAAAGGGCGAATCAACAGGTACAACAAGCTGCAGGAACTCAGCAGATCGGGCAGCATCAATATAAACGAGGAGTCAACGTTTCGGCCGAGACCCTCCTGACGAACGTCCTGTTATACGTGTTGATTTCACCACAGCATCTCCAGTGTATTTTGTGTTTACCAAAGGGCACAGCCTCGGAATAGACAGACGCCGATTTAGATGGGAGTTGAGAAGGAATTTATTTAACCAGAGAATGGTAAATAAATGTAATCCATTGCCACAAACTGTTGTGGAGGCCAGATCATTGAGTAAATTTAAGGCAGAGGCTGATAATTACTTGATGAGGCAGGATATGATGGGTAACGAGAAGAACCCAGAAGACTGGGGCTGAGAGGGAAATGGATCAGCCATGATGAAATGGATGAGCAGACCACGGGCCAAATGGCCTACTTATGCTCTGATTTCTGATGATTTTATGATCTTAAAATTCCCTTATATGTTGTATTCGTCCCTGCATCAACTACGTCCACATGCAGCTCTTTCTGCAATGGCACCAAAGTCTGGGTGAAGAATTATACC